>NC_085044.1:7000175-7050408 GCF_963692335.1 Osmerus eperlanus | reverse complement strand
TAAACAATGTACTAGTATAACTGGGACAGTAAGTGATGTGTGATTTCAGATAAGTTACCTATTGTTAGCTATAGCTGCAAGATAAAACTAACACGTTAATTCAGAAGTTCCTGGAATGTTAGCACTAGCTATTATTGGTAGGTTGCTGCAGTAGATGCTAACGGAGTAACTTAAATATATTGGCTATCTAGCTTGTGCTTTCATTCGGAATTGTATTTACATTTATCAAACACGCACATGGGATTTGGATGGCTTTTGTATTGCTCCAAATCAAAGTATACCTTAATTAATCTTAGTTAGGCAATCAGCTATCTGGCCAGAATAGCTCAAACAAACCCCGCACGACTAAAGCATGTTACATAAACTTCAAGTACTGCACGCAAGTGGCTGGCCAACGTTACACGGACTGCCTGGTTACAACTTGCTAGTTATCGTCTAAAAGGGTTAATATGCTGGAGTGTGGTCCATTGAAAGGAACGTGTTCTACGTGTTCCACGTTAAGACACGGTCATTCTGGCACACTGCGTTGTCTTGGGGAGTAGTTAATCATAAAAGTCGACAATGTCCAAACGTTACATGATTCATTCATATTTATAATTAATACACCCTCCCGTTGCAGGCGGATTTGATCTTCGGATCGGTTATGTAAACACGGCCCGTTGTGAAGTTTGGGTTAGAGCCATGAGGCAGACGAGACTAGCGGCTGGTTAGCTAACTGAACGGATTGCACTTATCAACATACATTTCTTATTAAGGTCGGACCAACCTTGCTGTGTGTGCGTGTGTGAGAGAGAGGGATTTTGGGATGTGCTATATCAGTTAGATGTTGGTACAGGTCACGCTGTACGGGTTACACATGTTGAATATTAGCGTGGGTTTACTGGCCTTACATTTGCATTGTGTGTGTGCTCCAGTGTTACAGGAATGCCCAAGGAGAAATATGACCCCCCTGACCCCAGGCGGATGTACACAATCATGTCCAGCGAGGAGGCGGCCAGTGGGAAGAAGTCTTACTGGGCAGAGCTGGAGATCAGTGGTGAGGACTGTTGTCCAGTTTACCCATACGTGTAGGGCCAAAGAGACAGAGTTGATACATGAAGTTAGAAAAACACTATTGATACACTACTGATGCAGTATGAGTTAAGAGACATTGTAGGTAGGCCAAATAAAGCTTATTGTTACTAACCCTCCCCCAACTTCCCCCCCTGCCTCGCTCCATCTCAGGTAAGGTGCGGAGCCTGAGTACGGCATTATGGTCTCTGACTCACCTCACGGCGCTCCACATCAGCGACAACTCCCTGTCCCGCATCCCCCCCGACATCGCCAAGCTCCACAACCTGGTCTACCTGGACCTCTCCTCCAACAAGATCCGCAGCCTGCCAGCAGAGCTGGGCAACATGGTGTCTCTCAGGTCTGACTACAACTCCCATTATGCACCCAGTTGCTTCCCCAAACAAATAAATGAAACCCGGAATTGTTTCCTGGTTTACGTGAGGCCCAGTCTGACCCAACGTCTCCTTTCTACTTCCTCTCCACTTCCTGTCCTCCAGGGAACTTCTTCTGAACAACAACCAGCTGCGTGTGCTGCCGTTTGAGCTGGGCAAGCTGTTCCAGCTTCAGACCCTGGGGCTGAAAGGTGAGACCCACCCCCTGCTAGCCAGTCTGGACTGGGATTGGACAATCCTTGGAACGGCCAGTTAGCCTATTGGAAAGCTGGTTGGTAGTGGATGCGTGTCCTGGCTGACCTGAGTGTGTTCCCCAGGCAACCCCCTGGCCCAGGAGATCATGAGTCTGTACCAGGAACATGATGGAACCAGACGCCTCCTCAACTACCTGCTCGACAACCTGGCCGGCACCAAGAGAGGTGTGTGTGTGTGTGTGTGGGGGTGGGGGGAGGAGTGGGGGGAGTGCAAGCGAGGAGGGAGATAAAGTCTGACCACTCCGTTCTGCAGTGTCTTACCTTTCTCTCCCTCCCTCCCTCTTTCTTCCCCCTCCTTCTTTTTCTCTCTCTCTCCCTCTCCCCTCCCCCGCAGTCTCTCCAGAGCAGCCCCCCCAGCGCTCTTGGGTCGTTCTCCAGGAGCCAGACCGGACACGCCCAGCAGGTAGACACACACACACACTACGAACACACACACTGCACGCACTTCCATCCATAGTCTCTCGTCCATTTTCACTGTACCTCCAGCTGTAACCTGTGTGTGTCTCTCTGCGTGTATTCGTGTGTGTGTGTGTGCGCAGCCCTGTTCTCTGTCATGTGCTACAACGTGCTGTGTGATAAGTACGCGACGCGCCAGCTGTACGGCTACTGTCCGTCCTGGGCTCTCAGCTGGGACTACCGCAAGAAGAGCATCATGCAGGAGATCCTCAGCTGCAACGCAGACATCATCAGCCTGCAGGTACACACACACACATACTCACAGACCAAGACATACACACACACATGCATACACACGCAGAGATACCAAGACGTACACATGCAGAGAGACATGCACACACACACACAGAGCGACCAAGACACACACTGACGCGCGCGCAGAGATCACAAATACGCACCCGCACTCCGAGAGAGACACTTACACGCATGCATACACACAAGTGGCTGTGAGGTTTTCCCTGGTGTCCCCCCCCCCCCCCCCGGGCAGGAAGTGGAGACGGAGCAGTACTACAGCTACTTCCTGCCAGAGCTGAAGGAGCAGGGCTACGAGGGCTTCTTCAGCCCCAAGTCCCGGGCCAGGACCATGTCAGAGTCTGACCGCAAGCACGTCGACGGCTGTGCCATCTTCTACAGGACCGAGAAGTGAGTCGGTCTGGTCTGGTACAGGCTAGCCTGGCCCAACTTAACCCAGCTTGTCTCTCCCCTATCTGGGTTCTGGCTGAGTTCTCACATAGTCAGCCTTAGAGACACCAGCTTTCTAGGATGACTCTAATCCTCTCCTCCCCTCTCCTCATTGCAGGTTCAGTGTGGTCCAGAAGCACACAGTGGAGTTTAACCAGCTGGCCATGGCTAACTCAGAGGGCTCGGAGGCCATGCTGAACAGGGTGATGACCAAGGACAACATCGGGGTGGCCGTGCTGCTGGAGGTCCGCAAGGAGATGATGGAGCAGAGCGGTGAGCACACACACACACACGTGCACACACACACACGTGCATACACACACACGTGCATACATACTAGTGGTGGGCCGTTATCGGCGTTAACACGCGTTAACGCGCTGCGACTCTTATCGGCGATAAAAAAAAATATCGCCGTTAATCTATTCTCGAAGTTGGGTTGGGAGCTGGGTCTATACTACGCAAGCTATGAGGACTTTCACCTTGATATTTTAGCGCGGATGTATACCTAGCCGAATTGCACTGTAGGGGGAAAGAACGAGTCTTCGAACCTGTGTGTATGCCTTGTGTATGAAATTATCACATCAAACGTGACGTGCTAACATGGATGCCGCTATGAAGCCGCCTGGTTTGCTTCAGGGAAAATGTATTTTTAAGAAGCTTCCCAATGGAAACCTCGACAAGACTAAGGTTGTTTGCAACCTTAATTAGTTTACTGAGGAGTTCTTCCAGTCTCAAATACCACCTAAACGCAAAGCATCCCTTAGCTAATGCGGAAGATGCCGGGCCAAGCACTGATGTAGCGCAGGGGAAGAGTCGTCGTCAGACTACGATGTTTGAGTGCAACCAAGGCAAGCCCGTCAGCACAGCTCTATCAGCCAAGCTGTACATCACATAAGTACATCTTATTGAACATAATTTATTTTCATCACCAATTATCATAGTAGAACCGCTTTCTCAAGCAGTTTGTGATGCATTTTGGAAACAGGAGATGAGCTCCTGGTCTAATGCGCCACCTGGCTTGAGAAACCCGTTCTCAAAGACTTACTTTTAGTCATTATTTGGGTAGCACACATATTCTCAATGCCTTTGGCGGAATTCAAATGAGCCATTTTAAACTAGATTAATCTAGATTAATGCCAAGATTACAGTGAGATTAATCTAGATATTTTTTTTTTTATCTATGACCACCACTAATACATACACACACACGTGCATACACACACACACACGTGCATACATGTACAAACATACGCATAGACACACGAGTGCATACATATGCACACACACACACACACACACACATGCTTTAATATGCATACGCACACACGTGCATACATACACACGCATGCTTACATACACACGCATCGATGCATACACATACACGCGTACGTATGGATGAGGGCAGTGGTGGAGCATTCCACTGCAGATCAAGAGAACATGAGGTTCTAGGTTCAAAATTCCCCCTATTCTGTAAATCTCTCGATACAACCTTCTGCTTAACGATTTCTTATTATTAAACACATGCATTATTTTGGATGAATCTCTGACTATCTGTTTATCTCGCTCCTTTTATTTCTGTCTCACACACACACACGACGCACACACACACACACACGACGCATCTTTTTGATGGATTTCCATCTGTTTATCTCTCTCCTTTCATTTAAATCTCATCGCCCCTGCTTCCCCCCCCCCCCCCCCACACACACACACACACACACACACACACACACACACAGCGGGGAAGTCCCTCCATGGCATGGAGAAACAGCTCCTCCTAGTGGCTAACGCCCACATGCACTGGGACCCGGAGTACTCGGACGTGAAGCTGGTCCAGACCATGATGTTCCTGTCTGAGGTGAAGAACATCGTGGACAAGGCCACGCGCTCCCTCAAGCTCTCCTCCGTCTCCGGGGAGACCAACGCCGTCCCGCTGGTGCTCTGCGCCGACCTCAACTCCCTCCCCGACTCAGGTGTGTGTGTGTGACCCTGCTTCCTGTGTTCTCCAGGTGTGGTAGAGTACCTGAGTGTGGGGGGTGTGTGTGTGTGTGTGTGTGTGTGTGTGTGTGTGTGTGTAACCCTGCCGTCTCTCTCCCCAGGTGTGTGTGTGTGTGTGTGTGTGTGTGTGTGTGTGTGTGTGTGTGTGTGTGTGTGTGTGTGTGTGTGTGTGTGTGTGTGTGTGTAACCCTGCCGTCTCTCTCCCCAGGTGTGGTAGAGTACCTGAGTACGGGCGGTGTGGACAGCACCCACAAGGACTTTAAGGAGCTGCGCTACATCGACAGCCTGACCAACTTCAACTGTAACGGCAAGAACGGCACGTCCAACGGCAGGATCACGCACGGCTTCAAGCTGAAGAGCGCCTACGAGAACGGCATGATGCCGTACACCAACTACACCTTCGACTTCAAGGTGAGGCTCACGCACATACATGCACACAGGCATACACATGCACCCATATCCATGCAGGTACAATTCTCTCTGTCTCTCTCTGTAGCTCTCTCTCTCTCTCTCTCTCTCTCTCTCTCTCTCTCTCTCTCTCTCTCTCTCTCTCTCTCTCTCTCTCTCTCTCTCTGTGTCTTGTGCATCGTCGATAGGGAGAGGTCGCTTGTGTTTAATTTGTAACAGGGGGTTGTACCTCATATATTTGTCTCCTATCCAGCATCCTGTGTAATAAAGTCGTAATGTCCACGGTGGTGTAACTTGTCAGTATCTGGAAGTTTTGACTGCCCAATAAATGCTTTAAGAAATCAACATTGAAATCTCTCTCACCAATCCATCTCTCTCTCTCGCTCTCTCTCTCTCCCCCCTCGCTCTCGCCGTCCCCCCGCACTCCAGGGCATCATCGACTACATCTTCCACTCCCAGCCGACCCTGAGCGTGCTGGGCGTGCTGGGCCCCCTGGACCCCCATTGGCTCCAGGAGAACAACGTGAGCGGCTGCCCCCACCCCCACATCCCCTCCGACCACTTCTGCCTGTTTGCCCAGCTGGAGCTGCTCCTGTCCCTGCCCCCGTGCCCCCTCAACGGCCTGCACATGCCCGCGCGCAGGTAGTTCCCCCTCCTCTCCTCTCCTCTCCTCTCGCCCCCCCCCCCCCCCCGCCCGCCAGCAGGGGGAGACGGCGCCCGCTCTCTACTCTGCTCTATTCTGTCACACACGCACGGAGAGAGACGCTCTCGCACGCGTATTTCGACCTTGTTTTTTTTGGTCCCCCGCCCCCTGCGACGTCGACCGAGAGGACGGATTAAGACACGTGTTCTACACAGATCGGAGGACAGCCGGAGGAAATTGGAAGAGGTGGGGGGGTTCACTCTGTGTACGCACACATGCACGCACCCCCCCCCCCCCCCCCAACATGAGGAGGAGCTTCTTCAGGAATGAGGAAGTCGGATGTTGTGGACACAGTGACCGGTGTGTGTAGTGTTGTTCTGCGTGTGTGGGGGGTGTTGTGTGTGTGTGTGTGTGTGTGTGTGTGGGGGGGGTGCTCTGGCATGGGGAAGGGAGACTCCTGGCTGTAGTGTGTCCCTCACAGGACACCTTAGAGATACCAGCTAGAGTGGCAGCTACACCTAAATATCTACCAGCTCGTCTCTCTCCCTAACCCAGACCAGACTAGTCTCTCCTTAACATGGACCAGGCTAGTCTCTCTCCCTAACCCAGACCAGACTAGTCTCTCCTTAACATGGACCAGGCTAGTCTCTCTCCCTAACCCATTCCAGACCAGGCCAGACTCTCTCCTCAGTCCCCCCACCCAACTACACTTACACATCTATGTACAAACCCAGACTCCTCCCTCCCCCCCCCCCCACACACACACCCTCCTTCCAATACAGGACCCAGGGGCCAACCCAACCCAGACACCCCCCCCCCCCCCCCCCATACAGGACTCAGGGGCCAACCCAACCCCCCTCCCCCAACACTCCCCAGGGTGTCCCTGCACCTGGACTCACCTTGATTGTACCTCTCCCTCATCACGCCCCCTGCTCCCCCTGGTCCCCTCCAGCTCATCCTTTTCTACCTGCCACAGCACTCGCATTTGGATGATGACTAAACGTATCACATGATTGTATTGTAAATGAATCAAGACTAAATTTGTATCGATTTTAAGAGAACACAACTAGTTCAAAGTAACAGACCAGCCTGTAAAAACAAACAAAAACAACGGATACAAAAATACAAGGGGCTCTTTCAGGTTTTTTCTGCTGTTAAACTTTGCACTCGGACTGGTTACATTTGAACCACTTTTATACAGACCACCTGTATGGTGCAGGCTCCTTGCTACGTTGCCACAGCAACCGTTTTGGCGTGTGCGTCCATCACACGCGTGTGCAGTGACGCTACACACATACATACACACACACACACACACGGCCTCCCCTTTGTGTGGGAAGCCAGTCCCTCTGTACAGCTTCCCCTCCGTCACCCCTCCTACACCCCTCCTACACACACCACACAGTCCCCTGTTTCCATACAGTTGCTATGGAGACTAGCTACCAACCCCCTCTCCCAATCACTTCCTTATTGGTATGTAGAGTAGTCATGGTAACGTGACATTTTCTATGGGCTTGTTTTTCTTCATTTAAAAAAAATAATAATCTTTTTTCTTTTCTTGAATTTTGTTGTTGATGATGATGTTGTTTTTTTTTTGTTTTGTTTTTTTTAGCAGCTTGAACTATTACAGCTCTCCCCATCCCTCCCCCCCAGATTGTGTGTCCATGGTTTTTATCTCCCCTCTTTTGAGGGGCTGTGTGGGGGTGAGGGGGGGGGGTGAGGCTCAGAGTGCTCTGATCATGACCAGGTCCTTGCTGCCTCTTTCCCCTGCCCGCCCACCCCTATTCCAGTGTAGAGTATTATAGTTGTGTATCTAGAGCCAACTGACTCCTCAACTCAGGCGATTCTCTGTATAAATGTTGTGTTTCATTTTGTCGTGTAGTTACTTAGTGTGCTGCCTTTCCTCTAGAACCCATCCCCAGCCCTCCCTGTCCAGTCTAGTGCCATGGGACGCGGCCACACAAAGGGCCAATTGCCGTTCACCAATACTGTAGCACCTGGGTGGGGGTGGGGGGGGCGGGGCTACATGGATGGCAGGGGGTGGAGGGGAAGGAGGGGGAGAGAAGGAGGAGCAGGGAGGCAGGGGTGGAGGTGGTCCGTCTGGTCAGTGGTCGTGTCATTCAGAAACGGGGCGGGGGGGGGGGGGTTAGGATCAGCTGGAAACAGTGTCAGTGGCGGCTCGTCTGTCAGCAGGCCTTCCCACCACCACCCTTGCGCCTCACCCATCCTCACCCCCCACGCCTGAAATATCTCAATGTTGTTGTTTTTTTATGATTAAATGGACAAGCACTTCTTGTAGATCACTAGTGCAGCTACTCGTATGGCTTTTATAACCAACCCTCCGGCCAAATGGCCGGAAGGAGATTTTAAAATGAATTTTACCAAGCAGGAAGTAGGCAGGAAGTAGGCAGGAAGCAGGAAGTAGGCCTCCCCTCTCACCCTGCTCCCTCTCTCCTGCTCTCTTCTGTCATTCTTTCGTTTTGTTTTCCTTTTTTCCAAACTTTTTGTTGTCGTGGTTTTGCCTCCTACTAAAGCAACGCGTCTGGGTCCTTCTATCGGGTTGCTGATGGTGTCGTGGCAAAAATATATTAAAAAAAGAGATTTGTTTTTTGTAAATTGTGAATAAGTGATGTACTGTTTCCTTGCTTTGATCTGACTCGTTGCTGTTTATCATGGGGGTTGTCACCGGTAGGATTCTCATCATTTGTTTTATTGTTTACCTCCTTTTTTTTTCTCTTTTTGTTTTGTTATTCTCAAACCAAATTTTCTGTTTTGTAAAAAGATAATGTTGGCACACTGAATTCTAGATTTATATGGTTGCTACTATATGATTCCAGTCACATGATTTGAACTGTGTCTTTTAACAGAAAACAAAGTCTAGTAAAATAAAGTGACAGAAATCCTGAAGTGTTTTTGGTTGGTTTTGCCAGGTGAACTGTGCCTCAGCCCTCTGTATGATTTGTCGTCAAATGGATCCCATCCCTGACCAATAGATATATGGGACTTCCCATGGAGTGTGTTCAGGAAATGCTCCACCTGTCAGTTAAGTGACATAAACATAGAATAAACTAAACAGGAAGTGAGTTAGTGAAAAAAAAATTTTTTTTCTGTTTTTTTTCTTCATCACCTTGTCCAGAGCACGTTACGTATCCCATAATGCACTGGGCAGTGTTGGCTCATCCACTTCCTGGAATCTCAGTGCTCTGATGTTGATTGGTTAGAAATACACCTATCTCCTGCCAGGAGCTCAGCAATAAGTCATGTGATCTGGTTCTGATCACGTTTCCCTGTGTGTGTGTGTGTGTTGCGTTGCGTGTATGTGTAGGGTTCTGACCTGTGAGAGTCTTAACAAACATACTAGGCTGGAGATGTTAGACTTCCTGCTTGTTACAGCTCTTCATCTTCCTGTTCCTCTACCCCTCCCCTCTCCTCATCCCTTTCTTCTCATCCTTTCTCATATTCCTCTACCTTAATCCTCTTATCCCCACTTTCTCCTCATCCTCCTCATCCCTGTCTTTCTCAGTCCTCTATCTCATTCTACTCATCCCGCTCGTCCTCCTCACTCTTTGTCCTCCTAACTCTGCTCCTCTTCCTCACCCACCTCACCCCCCCTCTTCTTATCTTCCATTTTACTCCTCCCCTCATTTTCCTCCTTCTCTTTTCTCCCAACTCTCCTTCTCACCCCCATCTCCTTATCCTCCTCCCTTTCACTCCTCTCCTTCCCATCCCTCTCATCTTCCTCCTCAATCTTTCTCCTCCTAACTCTTCCTCACCCCCTTCCCCTCTCCTCATCCTCCCCCTCCTTTTCACTCCTCTTCCATCTCATCGTCCACATTAAACCCTTGTGCTGCCTTTTGGGTCATTGTGACCCACCGTCGTGGGGCAAAAGGTGGGTCACAATGACCCGAAGGCAGCACAAGTTAAGTTAGTTACTACTCTGCATGGGAGGGGTTCTAGAACACTGAGATGACTAGATGGAATGGCCAGCAGGCAGAATTAAAAGACAGTTCCGGAACAACTCTCACAGCTCAGCCCGGTGTCGTTGGGAGACCCCTCAGTTGGATCCTAACTTTTATATCTCCAAAACGTTCCACCCGTTCTGTCCCCACCCCCCCCTCAGATCTTCAAGGAACATGTAAATAAGGAAGCGTTAGAGAGATGTCCTCTCTGATGCAGCCATTTTTGTATGTCCCTCAGCCCTCCAGGGAGTCTGGAGGGACGTATAGACACTTATGTGAAGGACCAACTCTTGTTTTCCACTTGGAATACCAGCAACACGCTTGCACAATGTCTGGAGACGCTGTTACTGTGCGTATTTGAAATGTGGGGAGGAACAAATGAGAGTATATGGAGACTTAAGAATACAGTGTCGTGAAAGTGATCTTGGCAGCTGTTTTTAATTCAACGTCACAATCTTTGATGTGACTGTCAGGTGAACAAGGTATGTTCTGTTACAACCCCTCCCTCCCCCCCCACACACACACACTTTCACCCACTCGCCCCCCCTCTCACCATCTCCCCCCACCCTTACTCCCTCCCTGTCTCCCCCCCTATGTATTAGCAGTAGCAGTGTTTCTAACAGGGTCAGCTTGTCTTCTCTATCTGTCAATTTTCCTACTTGTCGAAAATAAATGATGTTTCAGCTGCTGGCGTGTGTTCTTTCTCTTCTCTGCCTCGACTGCTCTCTCCCTCCTTTCTCGACGTCCCCCTGCCTTAGCCCTGTCTCCTTATTCTCTCCGTTCTCTCTTTCCTTCTAACACCTCTACTGCTCTCTCCCTTTTCGTTCTCTTTCTCACCCCTCCTTATTCTCGCCTTCTTTTTCTCCTTAACCCTCGTGCTGCCTTCGGGTCACATGACCCAAAGGTTCATAACGAACCATAGTTGTGTTTACCCAATTTTACCCAATACAAAAACAAATAAAAATAATTTTCTTTTAACCTTCGCAATGTGGGGGGTCTGAGACAGCCCAACGGTTAAAAGAAAATGCTTCACTTTGTTTTTGTATGCGGTAAAGTTGTCGCAATACGACGGTGGGTCACAATGACTGATGGGTCAGAACGACCCGAAGATAACACAAGGCTTAAACACCTCTACTGTTATAATAATAAAATTAAGACTTTATTTATATAGCACATTTCATACAAGAATTGCAGCTCAATCTGCTTGACATATAATCAATAAAAACAATAATACAAGTGATAAAAGTAATAAAAATCAATAAAAAATACGAATACAAATTAAAATGTAACTCAACAAAATACAAGCCGCAGTCTTTACTGTTGCCTCCAGAGTGAACATGCTGCAGCCTGGTAGAAGGCCAACTCGAATTTAACCGTCTTGTCCTCCCCCTCTCCTCCCCTATCCCTCCTGTCCTCTACCTGTCCCCTTCCCCACCCTCCTCCCCCTTCTCCTCTCGACCCCCTCCTTCCTCTCCCCCTGTCTTTCCACTCTAATAGAGATGTTTAAAGTCACGCTCTAGGGGCAGGGTGTGTCATGGTGATGGATGAGCAAAGTGTGTGTGTGTGTGTATGAGAGTGTGGCCAGCTCCCCCTCTACCACCCTGCCTGCCTGTAAATCCAACTGCCCCCCTCCCCTCCCGACAGCTGTGCCTCACCAGGACCTGTCTACACCTGCTTTCTGTTACACTGAAGATACACTATACACTCCTCTCTCTCTCTCTCTCTCTCTCTCTCTCTCTCTCTCTCTCTCTCTCTCTCTCTCTCTCTCTATTCCCCTCAATTACACTAAAGATACAGCCCTCTCTCCTGCCTCTGTCACACAGAATCTATACCCTTCTCTCTGTCCTTCCTCTCTGTTACACTGAAGATACACTCCCCTCTCTTCTCTTTTACACTCAAGCTACACTCATCCTCTCTCCTGCCTCTCTTTTTGAGTCACTGTCACAGTCTCGCTGTCAGCATCCCAGTTGAGCGATGCTGTTTGTAAGTAGACATGATGGAGGGGTGGACAGCTGCTTTAGTGACCTATAAAAAACACTGTGTGTCTGTGTGTACGTAGAATGTTGCAGGATTATTTGTAAGAGGGAGAAGGGGAGAGGGAGAAGTGAGGGAAGGATGGAGGGAAGAGAAGAGCATTCGAATAAGCCCCAGTAACTCCTCCTCTACCTTCATCTCTATTTCTCTCCCTTCCTACCATCCTGCCCTCAGAGGTTACGACTAAGCAAAGAGAACCAGATTTACAAAACAATGACAAAAATAGCTCCACCAGACCTGCAACGACATGAGTAGAGGACACACGAGCAAACGAGGGGATGAGAGAGGAGACGAGAGAGGAGAAAGAAGAACCCAGCCACTGGAAGTGAGACCATCTGGAGAGTCTTACGCTTGACCAACAGCATAGAGGTACTGTGGTCACTCCTCCCCTCTTCTCCTGTCCTCTCTTCTCCACCTTTTTCCCCCCTTCTCCTCCCTCCCCTTGCCAGTCAGCCCTTGGATGGCTAGCTGTGACCACAGCCATACATCTCCACAGATGATTAGCCAGTAGAAACTTTCTGGTACATTCCCTTCTCTTCCTCTGTAGAACTTCCTGAGGCTGGAATCATGGTGGCGGGGGGAGAGGAGAGGGAAGGAGAGGATGAGAGGAAAGGAAAGCTCGAGCAGAGATCGTCAAACGAACTTTCTGTCGATCACACCCTATACTGACTGGCTCTCTCATTAAAGCTTTATAGCAGGGGAAACTGACAGAGAGTGAAGGAGGGAGAGATGAAAGAGAGAGTAAGGATCCTGACAGAGGAGGAGAGAAAAAGGAGGGAGTGATAGAAAATGAGGAACCTGACAGAGAAAGGCAGAGAGGAGGGAGTGAGAGAGAGTCTAAACGAGGGCTGCCCTGCGGTTGCCAGGGACAACCATAAATCAAGCTGAAGTTTTCAGTGACTCTTATCGGCTCTGGTTGAACCAGCTATTAGGTCTGCTGCTCCTGAGTGTGTGTTTGTGTGTATGTGTCCGACTGTATTTGACTGTGTGTGTGTCTGACTGTGTGTGTGTGTGCGCGCACGTGCATAGAGAGGAATTCCAAACTCAGACATTATCAGTACTTATGTAACGAGTCACCCTAATCTCATCAGTTCTAGTTCATGACATCAACTTTCCAGAACCTTGTGGTTCCCTTGGGAACATTCACCTGGAGAACCCTGGGAGCCTGCTGGACCAATCAACAGCCCCAGACCAAACACGAGAGCAGGCACATGTCACTTCCCTGTCGTCAGGACCCTCCCTTTTGGGGGAATACAAGCACTGTAAGGGCTGTGTCAAATTGGACAAATGTGTGGCACCATGCCCAAAAGCAGTGGTGTTGTATTTTTCACAGCACAGAATAATAAAACATTTTCAAAGTAAACTGTCAAAACTGTTTACGAGTTTCTTTATTTCCCCAAAGAGCAAAATAGGAGGTCTGTGGCTTCAGGCCATCCACAGAGAGGATGAAAAGGGTCAACTGTGGAGACTGGCCCGTCAATCCGTGTAAGTAGCAAACACTTCATCACAGGTAGTAAAGGATGTTAAAGTCAACAGTTATTATGTATTCAAAGCAGTGAATGACAATGCTGTATTGAAAGTGCAGAGGACATCCCAATGTAATGTCAGCAAAAGGGTTAAGTTATCTAACAACTAGCTCTCTACCACTGGCAGCAGAAACCTGGCTTTTTCCATGATTTGTTGAAACGTTGGTAGCAAGTAAAACAGCTTCATTGTGTTGGCCAATACTTCTGGGTTTGTATTTACTGCCAGACCAAAAAGGGTGTAGGGGTTTGACGCAAGGGCAAAGTACCCTGACCTCCTGCTCATACCTTTATCTGATTCCTGCCAGTCAGCCAATCAGTTGCTGCCATGTGAGGCTTGACCAATCAATGACCCTGACTTGAGGAAGACTCACGCAGGCAGTGTTGCCAGGTCCGTGGTTTTCCCGCGGAATTGGGCTACTTTTGGAGTGTTGCCGCGGGTTGAATTTTTTTCCGCTGGTTCGGGTAGACCTATTTTGCATGCAAATTACATGAATATCTTTAAATAAAAAGCCACACGCCCACATACACACACGCACTGTGCGTGTGCACACGTGCCTAATGCTCTCAGTCTCCTGAGAAAACCTCCTGAAAACTGCTTTTAATGCTGGCATACTAAACATTTGGTGTTACTTTGTAGATATTACAATACATTTGGCAATGATAGCAATGCTGTTGGACTTTAAAAGCAGTGTGTATGGTTTGGCAGGGGCATATTTTGAGTTCTGATATTGGGCTGGTTTTATTGGCCATTGGGCTGGTTCTGGGCTGGTTTTGTCACACAGACCTGGCAACCCTGCACGCAGGCACACAGCTACCAAGTCCCCACCCCTAGCTACCCGCTTAGAGTAAAGGTCTTAATGCAATTTGGTGGTATTGTATTTTGTTTTGGCACTATGTTGCAAACTGTATGTATGTACCTATCTATGAAAGTATGTAACTAACTGTATGTACGTAGTTAACTGTATATAACTACTGTAGCTGTGTACTTATTGATATAGCTATGTAGGTAACTAAAGACAAGTAGGCTATATATGTGTAGCGGTCTGGGGAAACCCTTCACATGGTGAAGATTTGACTTTCTGGGTATTATGCATATTTGGAAACTACAAACTCGCCTGAATACAAATCAGTTTAAATCACTCAGATATCTTTTTCACAACTGAAGTTACATCATTTTAAAGTTGACCTGTGTCAAAAAGTGATAAGGGAGAAAACGGCCTTCAAAGATTCCACTCCGTTTCATTCTAAATTAGTTTACTGTGGCGAATATGGAAAAGAAATCCTTTTGTTCGTAATCACGTTATGAATGTAAATGTCAGCTTAACTATAGGCTACATTAATAACTTCTCAGCAAGTTATTTTTAAGTTTAACAGCCTGAGTTCATTAATCAGCAGCCCCAAACAACAGTTTTTCATCAGTAATCATATACTTTTGTACATTACAATGAAGTTTAGGGTGTTAACTATACAAAACATCAAAAATCTCAATTTTGACAGAAAACGATTTTCCATCTTTTATGGCTTGTAGCCAACAATGAGCGGTCGCGACATCCGACGGGTTTCCGCAGGCCGCCGCCACACATATAGTTAACTGAATGTATGTAGCCAACCTGATGTAGCTAACTGAATGTAACTATCTTTGTACATAGCTAGCTCTCTACCTGTGTGTATGTGCTCTGCAGCTGGCCGAGAGACATTCAAGTTGAGGTGTAGATGCAGATGTCGTTTTCTCCCTGCCACATGGTGTTTTCTGTCTGCCTCTCAGCCTACCTCACCATCATTTAGACATGAGATGAAAAGAATTCTGATGTCATCGCTGATCAAAAACAGCCGCCGTCACACACACACAGACACTCACAAACACACACACACCACACACACCCCCATATGTTTCTGCTCTCATACAAGAAAAACAGAGATGTCTGGGTGTGCTTCCTTTTTGTTTCCTTTACATTCTGATTCAGATGTAGAGTTTAGATGACATTTAGTCGCTCTTATCCAGAGCGACTTACAGTAAGTACAGGGACATTCCCCCCGAGGCAAGTAGGGTGAAGTGCCTTGCCCAAGGACACAACGTCAGTTGGCATGACCGGGAATCGAACTGGCAACCTTCGGATTACTAGCCCGATTCCCTCACCGCTCAGCCACCTGACTCCCTTGACATGACATGTCCTCTATTAATGTGTCTGTCATCGACAGTGTGTGTGTGTGTCTGTTTGCGTGTGCGTGTGTGTGCGTGTGTGTGTGTGTGTGTGTGTGGGGGGGGGGGTGTACGTGTGTGTGTGTTTTATTAATCTTCCACACAGGAACAGCAAGTCTCGTAAGGCTGCCATACTGATGTCTTTACAGGGGCGCTGTTTCTCTCTGTGGCCAGTAAATGTCACTGTGGGGCACTTCACATACACACTCACACACACAGAAGTTTACACTTCTGGGCAGTGCCAGCTCCAGAAGTGAGCAGCTCTGCGACGGTCCGGTTGCAAAGTCTCTCAGAGTGCTCAGAGCGCTGTATGAGAGAGTGATAGACAGAGGGAGAGACAGAATAAATAAGAGACAGAGGCAGAGAATAACAGAGCCAACAGGACAGAAAGTGGAAAATTAAACTGGTGTACAACTCTATTATACATGTGTTTTTCTCTCTCTTTCTCTCTGCACAGCTAAAGTAACTCTCCATCTCTCTCTCTCCGTCTCTCTGCTAGGACCCCTCTCTCTTTCTCTCTGCACAGCTAAAGTAACTCTCCATCTCTCTCTCTCCGTCTCTCTGCTAGGACCTCTGTCCTCATAATGTATCAGGCGCAACTAGATGTGGATTGGTGCAGTGCATGATGGGAGATGGAGGCACTATTGAGGTCAGCTGGATGTCTGCGGTGGACCAGGAAGATGGTCATAGAATCCTGAGCAGTAAGGTCATTGATTGGTGATTGAGGAGGAGGCAGCTGAAGGTCGACCAATCAGATCAGGACGAGAGGACCCATAAACGTCTGAGTCATCATTCTTCTGCGATGCGAGAAGATGTATAAAATTCACCATCAAGAAACCATGAAAGACAAGAAACTGTTTTATAGGAAACACACACATTCACTTAACAATGTGGTTTTGTGCCTATTTAATCGCCTTCAAAACAAATAACACTCACTCCTGGATCCAGAACCTTCTAGAACCCACTAGAAGGGTTCTAGAGTTCTGTTCCTTGTAAAAGAATCCACGGGGCTGGTCCAAACTACTTTTCAGATCTCCTTGAATCTGTTTCCTTGGCATCCCCCTGGTGCTACGGCTGGCTGGCCTGTTTCAGCCCCCACTGCCCTCTGGGAAATGGAGTTTCCCAGCTCCAGTGATTAAGCCTCCACCCCTTCTCATTGTCATTAGTGGCCGTGTCTCAGAGGTCAGATAGGAAACATAAAAATCCACGACAGGCAGGCTCTCTGGAGGCTGAACCACGACAGCATGATGGAGAGGGAGAGGCTCAGCTGTGAAGAGAGGGATGGAGGGAGGGAAATGGAGGAAGGTGGTGAGAGGGAGGGGTAGCTGGCCTAAGCTGTGAAGGGAGGGGGGGAGAGAGGGAGGGATGTGTGGGGGAGAGGGGAGAGCTTTGAGGATGAGGGTGAGCTCTGAGAATGAGGGTAAGCTTTGAGGATGAGGGTGAGCTCTGAGGATGAGGGTGAGCTCTGAGGATGAGGGTGAGCTCTGAGGAAGAGGGTGAGCTTTGAGGATGAGGGTGAGCTCTGAGGAAGAGGGTGAGCTTTGAGGATGAGGGTGAGCTCTGAGGAAGAGGGTAAGCTTTGAGGATGAGCTCTGAGAATGAGGGTAAGCTTTGAGGATGAGGGTAAGCTTTGAGGATGAGGGTGAGCTCTGAGGAAGAGGGTAAGCTTTGAGGATGAGCTCTGAGAATGAGGGTAAGCTTTGAGGATGAGGGTGAGCTCTGAGGAAGAGGGTAAGCTTTGAGGATGAGCTCTGAGAATGAGGGTAAGCTTTGAGGATGAGCTCTGAGAATGAGGGTAAGCTTTGAGGATGAGGGTGAGCTTTGAGGATGGGGGTGAGCTCTGAGGATGAGGGTAAGCCTTGAGCATGAGGATAAGCTATGAGGGTGAGCTCTGACAGTGAGGGTGAGCTCTGAAGATAAAGGTGAGCTCTGAGGATGAGGGTGGGCTTTGAGGATGAAGGTGAGCTTTGAGGATGAGAGTGAGCTCTGAGGATGAGGGTGAGCTTTGAGGATGAAGGTGAGCTCTGTCTCGAACCCTGGATTGTTAGGTTTTCAGGCCCGCTATGCCAACTTGGACACTAGAAAGGATCCCGTCCCTAATCTTCAGAGACAGAAGGGTCTGTTATATCTTTAATTCAAATTGCACTTAAAGTCAAACTAATGCAGAATGTGTGTGTGTTGGAAAGAGAGAAACAGAGAAAGAAAGGGAGAGGGGTCAGGCTACACTGAAAAGTAGTGTGTGTGAAAAAGAGATAACGACAAAGACTGAGACAGAAAGAGAGAGGGACAGAGAGCTCTTGGCGGTGTGTTCGATAGGGGAGGGAGGGGGTGGTAGGCGAGGGGTGGGAGACGCTCTGTTGGATCGCTTATCTCAGATCGCAAAGTCCGCCTCGTCTCCGCGCGGTCTTCTACCCGGACCTGCAATGGATGGTACTCCTGGGTTAACGTTTTTTATTATTTTACTGCACTTAAATCCCACGAACGGACTTCATATCGCCAGCAGCATAGGTAGGGTATGAGGGATGTATTTGTTGTTTTATCGTGAATGTCATTGTTACAATGCGCTGTGAAGAAATATCGGTGTCTTTACACTTTCAGAGGCGGTCTAAGTTCAACCAGGTTTTCCAGCATTACTGCACATTTCGGTACTTTTCGTGACAAGATAATAACGTCTTGTCACGTTAGACTCGCCCAGACCAACTTTTTCCAAATGTTTTTCTCTCTCTGTTTTCAGTCTTAGGTTATGCGTCTGGGGAATATGATTCACGCACGCGGGCTCCTTCCAATCTCTGTTGTGCCGCGAGCCATGTACGTGGCCAGACATAACGTAGAGATTGTAAAAGTGTCGATTTGAACGGTGCAAGTTACTTGTTTACCGGCATGTGCAGGATAGCAGTCCCTATCCCCACACCGTCATGGTGTACACTGTAGCTCGATCCACAGACATATACATGAACTTGAACTTGTCACGTGGTCTACCTACCTGTCAAGGTGTTGTTAGGGCTCATGATGTTATTCAGACCATGTCAGCGTCACACACACACAAATTGGTTCTACTTTCTGCATTCCACTAAAAGGGTTTGATGTGGGAGTTTATAACGATGTCTGTCAAAAAACTGCCTGTGTGTGTGTCTGTGTGTGTTTGTGTGTGTTTGTGTGTGTAAGCGTGCATGTGTGTGTGTGTGTGTGTGTGCGCGTGTGAGTGACTGTATGTGTGTGTCTATGCTCATGTGTATGTATGTGTGTACATGAGTGTGTGTGTGTGTTATTGTATTGATTAGGGTAACCTTGCCTTTTTCTCTGCAGCATGTCCTTAGTGAAGGGAGGCTTGTGGTTGATATCTGTGTCTCAGTATTTGTGTGTGTGGTGTGTGTATAAGTGTGTGTGTGCTGTGTGTGTGTATATGCATTTATGTAATGTATTTATATCTGTGTGTGTGTGTGTGTGTGTGTCAGACTCTCTGCAGCATGTCCTGAGCGAGTACCGTCTGGTCAGGCCAGTCAGCAGCAACGCCGTAGGTCACTTCCTGTCGTGGGCGGTCTCTGCCCCGAAGCTGGACGAACTGCACGCGCGCCGACGGCGCCGGAGAGAGGCGCCGGAGGGGGGGAGGGAGGGGCCGAGGGAGGAGGAGGGGGGGAGAGGGACCCTCTACTACAACGTGTCGGCGTTCGGGCGTGAGCTCCACCTGCGAGTGCGCCTCAACCCCCACCTGGTTGCCCCTGGAGCCACGGTGGAGTGGCACGAGGACGACGCCACGCACTCCCGGCCGCTGGAGGGCGCCGACTGCCTCTATGTCGGCGAGGTGCTCAACATGGACCACACCTCCGTCGCCATCAGCAACTGTGACGGGCTGGTGAGTGGCGCCACAGGAGAAGCAGGCAGGCACGCACTTGCGCACGCACATCCACCCACACACACTGCTGGCGAGGAGAGGAGGTGAAGTGAAGGGGGTAGGAGGTCGGGAGCAGGTGAGGAGGAGAGGGAGGGAGGAGGGGAGGAGGAGGAGGAAAGGGGAGAGTGCCTTAACATCTGAACAAGCAAGTGAAGATAAAATGAATGTAGAAGAAGACTAGATTACTTAAATATGTGAATGTTGAGATGATATCACAACACAAAAGTTTCGACCAGTGGCAACTTATCACCTCCAGCAACAGAACCTTAAATTGGCTAAAAGCTAACATTAGTTGTTGCTCCTAAAAACAAACAAATGATGCAAACAAATGTAAAACATATAAACATTTCTTTTATCAAGTGAAATTATGCATGGTAACAACCAACTATGTACACATAAATCCACTTAGAGGCCAAATTGAGCTAATTTCACCATCCACCGGAATGCAGTCAGTTAGCAAGCCAAAGCTGGCCCCATGTTGGTGTCCAAGAGTGATTTACATCTGGTAAATACTTAAAGGCTCATGGGTATTCAGGGGATGTGTCTCTCCTTCATTCCATGATCCTCGTAAGGAAGAAGACAAGCAGATGAATTCTGACCAGCAGGTTTCTGCGTGTGTGTGTGTGTGTTCACATCACTTTAGTTTACCACCATGGTGAGGTAGTTGCCCGTCTCAGTTAACTTCTGCTGTCATCGGTACCTAACTTAGAGACTCTGTGTAGAGAAACTCAGTTGTGAAGCTCATTCATGGTGATGCAAAAGTTTTGTTACTCATTATTCCATTGTTAGAACGTGATTATTACATAGTTGTTAGCACATTTTTGAAGTGGTGTTCTGGAGGTAATTCACGTCTCTATTCCTTTTTATTACATGGTTATTACGGAGGTATTCCACGTTTTTTTACATGGTTATGATATGTTTAATGACACCTACATGCAGTGGAGGTCTTCTTGGAAAGTATATGTGTTCTGTCTAGATTTCTGTCAGTCAGGAATGCCAGGTCACTCTGCACATGAATCACTACAGTTTAGTTAGACTGGCACAGCACAAAACTGGAGAGAGGCTGGGGGTGTCTGGACTTGTATCCTATAGTTGTGAGGAGGAGAGTGTTTTAGTGTGTGTATGTGTCTGTGTGTGTGTTAGTGTGTGTGTGTGTGTGTGTGTGTGTGTGTGTGAGTGAGGGAGTGAGTAAGGGAGAGAGATGGACAGAAAGAAGAGATACAAGGAATGTGTGTATAGTGAGTGTGTGAGAAAGGGAGAGTGATGAAGTGAGATAAAGAAAAGAAGAGAGAGGGTGTGTGTGTTCGTGTTTACTTGTGAGTCTGATGTAGGCCTGCTCAGAGCACTCAGAGTTTAAACAGGCGGTACAGACAGGGCTATGACCACACCCACAGTCCACACATACTGGGTTCTAATCCCTGAGTCCACAGATACTGGGTTCTAATCCCAGAGCTCATATATATTAGTAGAGGAGTTCTGGTTCTGTAGTCTCTTTGTTGATTAATCCTGAGACAAAAAATAAATAAATCTAAACATTCTACATAACTTAACCGTTTGGGTAGAACAACGTATAGCATGGATTAGAAATGTCACTACAAGGTTTTATTTTTTATAACAAATTTAACAAACCAAAATTTGATTGAGTTTCCTGTGGCCGCTCAAATTTGGGACGTCATTAGAAAACCCAGGGCTTTGTCTCAGTTGGACAAAACAAATAAATAAAAAGGGCAGTATGTTTGCAAAGTCACAGGCCCCAAAACCAAAGTCCACTAAACTTTAGTAGACATCAATGAATTGGTCGGTCTCAAATTGGTGGCATGATATCATCAGACAACACCATGTGACACAGACTTGAACCTCATCGTTGGGACAGAAGCAGATGATGTCATCCTGTTCCGGGTTTTCCAGAGTTGGACCCAGATTCTAGAACGATTCTCTGCTCAAGTTGTCCTCTATGTTGAACACATGTAGACAAGATGTCACAACATCTTGACTTGAACAGACTTTCTCTGTCCTGTTCTCTCCAGTGCTTTCTAGGTTCTTCTCTGGGTTGTTCTCTCCTGTGTTCTCTAGGTTGTTTTCTTGGTTGTTCTCTGGGATGTTCTTGAAGTGGTTCTCTGGATGGTTCTCTAGGTTGTTGTCTCCTGTATTCTCTGGGTTTTTCTCTGGGTTGTTTTTGGTTCATTTAGCAGATGTTTTTTCTCCAAAGCGACATACTGTATATACAAAATACAGCAGAAGGTCAAGGGTCAGAAGTTTATATTTTTCAGTCAAGGAACAGTCTGTAGTTACCAGTATCGTATTACGTATAACGTATCAACTACCAGGCATGGTAAACAATAATAATATGTCAAATGATATAGGTGATTATTATGATATTATGTGTAGCATTGTCATCATCGTTGGAAACCAGCAGTGTTGGAACTGAAAGAGGAAATGCCTGATTGACATTTTCTACTGGAAAATATGCTTCTGGGCTTTTGCTTGACTTTGCAAGCGTGTGTGTATGTATGTGCGTTTGTATATGTGTGTGATTAGCAGTTTTTCCATGTAGTATTTGCCCTCCCTCATGATCCGCTTCTGTGAGTCAGCCAGCTACTGATCTTCTTGCCAGCTTCCAGCCCCTGTGTGTGTGTGTGTTTGTTCCCTATGTGTGTGTGTGTTCACCATATGCGTGTGTTTGCCATGTGTATGTATGCTTGCCAGGGTATGTTTCTGTGTTTGTATTTGTCTGTTAGCTGTGTGTATGGGATTAATTCGCTAGCTTGTGCACAGAGTGCTAAGTCTCCGGTCCCTGTGCCGTGTGTGTAAGTGTGTGTGTCTGCATGTGTGTTTGTGTGTTTATGTGTGTGTGTGTTCTACATCTATATAGTTTGTGTAATGGCAGAAATTCAAGCGGCACTGTGTAGATTTGAATAGTCAAGAGATGGCGGTTACAATAAATTTATTTTGCTTATACAGATCATGATTTAACAAAGTACTTTGTGATCAGTCATAACGAAGGAGGTGCTAGCCACAGGTCGTTCGCCAGAGTGATCCAGAACAACCCCAAAACCCTGCCTTATATAAACTTTAGATCAAATGGTTTTTCTGAACTCTGTGATTGGTCAGCACTGCTCAGTGACAGTTAAGACAATATAACCCCCCAGGTCAAGTGACCAAAGTCTTTTGATGTCACGGCTCTTTCTCTAAATGAGGACAGTAAAGATACCCTTAATGAAACATAAACAGGACACAGGACACAATCTCCTCGGCCAAAAGGTCAGGGCTGCTAGATCAACTGACCCATCTCCCTTTAGGCCACAGAACTCAAACATCCCCCAACCTCCGTGCCCCTAGCTTCTCAATCAGGCATCATAACCCAACACCATAAATACCTTAAGACCAACTGCAACATCCATTTGTTTAAACACAACCTCAGTCTATTAAAAATACATTCTTAGTAACTATATCAAAAAATGCCATCACAGTTTGCACACATATATAGTTCTCACACAGGGAACATAGGTTCCCTGTGTGAGAGAATCATTTTGACAGTGTCTCTAGCTGTATGTTTGACAGTCAGGGGTATAGTTTACTGTTATGGTTGAGGTTATAGGTCATGTCTATGGTAACGCTCCAAGACATCGCTACTGTTATCACGGTCAAAGCCTTAGCTCCACGGTCAAAGCTTGGTCTGTCCAGTGTGTGTCTCACTCAGCCTCAGCTTGTGGCCTTGTCCAGGTGGTGGTTGTGGTCACGGTTTTGTGACCGTCTTCAACGACCCCCTCACCCTACACACATGCACCTTCATCCACACACACACAAACTCTTTCTTCACACTTTGACCTCCCTGCTGACCCTTGCTTGACCTCTCATGGTCGACCAGGCCAGAGTGAGCTTACTCTCTCTGGCTGTGGGTCTGAACAATCCTCCTGCCTTCTGCCTCCTAACATCTACCTCCTGCATCCTACCTCCTATCTCCTGCTTCCTACCTCCCACCTCCTACTTTCTACCTCCTGCCTCTTGCCATCTTCCTCCTGCTTCCTGCCTTTTTCTTACTTCCTACCTCTGACCTCCAATGTCCTATCTCTCTCTCCTTGGCCCCATAATCTGCCTTCCTCAGAGACACAGGTCATATCGTTTAGGTTAAACTCTTATCTCTAGGGACCCTAGTCTTTCAGCGTGGCCCTTGAGTGAGTGTGTGTGTTTATGTGTGTGTGTCTGTGTTGACAAGGTGAATCTGGCCCCTCGTGTTATAGCCCCACACCTAGGATCAGCTGACCATCGCTATGGAGACAGATCTGGACCACAGAACCACTCCGTTGTTCTACCACAGAGGAAGGACGGCTCCACAGCCTCTTGTGTGTGTGTCACAGTGTGTTGTTTGTTCGTGAAGATGAGAAATTCTCTCCAGTTCCTGAGTATCTCCTCTTTCTGGGCTGTCCCCGTCGTTCCAGAACAAAACACTGCCTTCTGGAACCCAGATTCCAGATTTCTGCCTGTATTTTTCTGATTCTGACAGAGTAATGGTCTGAATTGGTGCTGCCAAGGGACTGTGAAGAAGTCAGACATGAGGGTCAGGCAACTAGTCAGTCAGTCTTTCAGTCAGTCAACCTGCCAGATAGCTATCCACCCAGGCAGCCATCTAGTCAGCCAGCCAGGCAGCCAGCTAACTTACCTGCCAGTTATCCAACAAGCCATCCATCTAGTCAGTCAACCAGCCAGCCAGCTATCTTGTCACTAGCTAACCAACCAGCCAGCCAACCAGCTAATCAGCCAGCCATCCATCCAGCTAACCAGCCATCGATCCAGATAACTAATCATTCAGCAATCCAGCCAACCAGTCAGCCAGCTAACCAGCCAGCCTGCTAACAAGCTGTTTTTTGTGTGTGTGTGCATTTATGTTAGCATTTGTATTGTGTGTGTGTGTGTGAATAGTTGTATTGAGTGTGTGCTCTGAATGTGAACCCCATACATCTTAACATTCTCAACTCACTCTCTCGCTTTATCTCTTTCTCTTTCCTCCCCCTGGCTCTCCTCCTACCACTCGGACCCCTGTCCTCCCTCTCCCCCCCCCCCCTCTATCCCCTCCTCTTCCTCCCCCTCTATCCCCTCCCTCTCCTCCCCCCCCCCCCCCCCCAGGCTGGTATGATTCGTACCAGGGATGAGGAGTTCTTCATCGAGCCCCTAGAGAGAGGGGGAGTGGTTGACGAAGATGCGGGTGTGGCCTATGAAGAGGAGAGCGGGGGCGGGCGACGTCACATCATGTATCGCTCCTCTGCCGTTCGCCGGCCACCTGTCAATCAAACTGCTGACTTCTACCCCCGAGGTGAGACAGACGCTACAGATACACCTGCCGTGTGTGTGTGTGTGTGACACACACCCTCTTTCTGTCTCTGCCTTTCCCCTCACACACACACACTACGCACACATACCAAAACTGAACTATGTGTTTACAGTAAACCGTAAGAATTCAACTTGAACTTCGGGAGATTATTAGTAATGATCATGTTTAATTTCAAGTGAGTTCAATGGAAGGGTGGAGAGGAGGAGGGGAAGAATAAAGTGGGAGCAAGGAAAGGAGGGAGAGGGGGACGGGAGGAAGGAAGGGTTTAGTTATCACTTACGTTAGAACTTACTAGGATGAGTGTCTCGTTCTCTCTGAAAGACTATCGCTAAACATGTTGACGTTTTCTAGGAATGCTGCCAGCACACTCATTAGAGCAGTCACACACACACACTCACACACACATTGGAAGCTGGAGGCTGGGGAGGCTTAGACGCAGAGAGCAGAGGAGAAGCAAGGGACAGGAGGAGGAGAGAGGAGAGGGAGAGGGAGTGGGAGAGGGAGTGGGAGAGGGAGTGGGAGAGGGAGAGGGAGTGGGAGTGGGAGTGGGAGAGGGAGAGGGAGTGGGAGAGGGAGAGGGAGTGGGAGAGGGAGTGGGAGTGGGAGAGGGAGTGGGAGAGGGAGAGGGAGAGGGAGAGGGAATGGGAGAGGGAGAGGGAGTGGGAGAGGGAGAGGGAATGGGAGAGGGAGAGGGAGAGGGAGAGGGAGTGGGAGTGGGAGAGGGAGAGGGAGAGGGAGAGGGAGAGGGAGAGGCAGTGGGAGAGGAAAGTGAGGGAGATGAGGATGGGAGAGTAGTGAATGTCTTCTGTAACAGCCAGGAACTGAGCAACAGCCAAGTGCTACGTGGCAGACTGAGTACTGTTATACTGGGGGAAGAAAGAGAAAACAAGGAGACAGAGAGAGAGGAGGAGAGAGAGTGAGTTCAATGTTGCTTTTGGTGTTGCTTCTATAGTTAATTGTAATGTAAATGTAAATGTAATGTAAATGTAATGTAAATGTAATGTAAATGTAATGTAAATGTAATGTGATACTGGTGTTGTAACTGTAATGTGATAGTAACTGACTCTGTGTTTCAGTGGAGGGGGCAAGGTGATCAGGTTCGGTTCAGTATTAGAGTAGGTGTTGATGGCCACGTTGAGGGTCAGGGGTCAGGGCCATGGTCAGGGCTCAGAGAACATAATAAATCTTGCCCTCCTTTCATCATAGTTTCCCCCCCAACACCTCTGGGGTGGGGTGGTTGGGGGGTCACTTCCCCTTGCAGATTAGGACAGGGGGTGTGTGTGTGTTTTGTTTAAGGGTGTGTGCGCTTTTGTGTGTGTGTGTGCGTGTGTGTAGTGTTATCTAAGAGTGTGTGTTGGTGACCTGGTGTGTGTCTGTTTAGGTTTATTTAAGGATATGTGTGTGCCTGTGTGTGCGGAGAGATGGATGTGCGTGTGTGCGTGTGTGTTGTATCTGTTTCTCCAGCTCTTTCGGTTTTTCCTCACACATGTTTTCAGTCAAAGCATCTCCTGAAATAACAACATTCCATGTGTCTCTGGCTCCTGGCTGGTCCCTGTATTCCTGACAAACCCTTCAGCTGACGCTATGCTCAAACTTCCACTTGATCCTTCCTCCCTTTAGGAAATAGAAGGAAACATTTCGGACATAAAGTGGGCAGGAGG
The DNA here is from genome assembly GCF_963692335.1 of Osmerus eperlanus. Classification (NCBI taxonomy): domain Eukaryota; kingdom Metazoa; phylum Chordata; class Actinopteri; order Osmeriformes; family Osmeridae; genus Osmerus; species Osmerus eperlanus. Next base: position 7,023,923 of record NC_085044.1, on the reverse strand, counting down.
TCGATTTTAGGATCTAGGAGGTAGGGTTTATGACCTAGGGTATGGAGTAGGGTTTCGGAGATGAGGGATAAGGTTTGGGATCTAGGAGGTAGGGGGTGGGAAGTAGGGTTTATGACCTAGGGGGTAGGAGGTAGGCTTTTTCGATTCGGGGGTTGGAAGTAGGGTTTAGGAGATAAGCAATATGGTTTAGGGTCTAGGGGCTCGGAGTAGGAGAGGGTTTTGGATCTATGGGACCGGTGGTGGGAAGTAGGGTTTAGGATCTAGGGGGTAGGATTTAGGATCTGGGTGGGGTATAGGGTTTAGGATATAGGGGGTAGTGGGTAGGGGGTAAGGTTTAGGATGTAGGAGGTAGGGGATATGGTTTAGGATGTAGGAGGTAGGGGATATGGTTTAGGATTTAGGAGGTAGGGGTTGGGTTGAGGGTGCAGGGGGTAGGGCATAGGATCTAGGGAGGTAAGGGATAGGGTTTAGGGGTCTTGGAAGTAGTGTTTAGGGGTCTACGTAGTTGTTTAGGATAGACCCAGAGGGAACACACACACATCTGGAGGGGATTTGATGCAGAGCAGAGAACATCAAGGGGAGGAGGGAAAAAGTGACCTCAACTGGACTGGTAGTCTCTTGCATGCAGGCATGCAGTTTAATCTTTTTGTCTCTCATTTTCGCTCTTACTCTTGTTCTTACTCCTCTCTCTCTCTCTCTCTCTCTCTCTCTCTCTCTCTCTCTCTCTCTCTCTCTCTCTCTCTCTCTCTCTCTCTCTCTCTCTCTCTGTCTCTCTGTCTCTCTCTGTCTCTCTCTGTCTCTCTGTCTCTCTGTCTCTCTCTCTCTCTCTCTCTCTCTCTCTCTCTCTCTCTCTGTCTCTGTCTCTGTCTCTGTCTCTCTGTCTCTCTCTCTCTCTCTCTCTCTCTCTCTCTCTCTCTCTCTCTCTCTCTCTCTCTCTCTCTCTCTGTGTCTCTGTCTCTCTCTCTCTGTCTCTCACCCCGCTCTCCCAATCTCTGTCACTCATTTCTCTCTCTCGATGTCTCCTTACTGAATTAATCTTCATCATCATCATAACCTCCTCCATCTTTACCAACATCATCCCCTCCATTATCATCGGCACCATCACGAGCTCCACCCTCATCATCACAACCACCATTATCATCTTCGTTATCTTCCCCATAATCACCATATCATCCCCACAACTATCACTACCATCACCACCACCATTGTCAACATCATAATCATCATCTTTATCTTATCGTCCATCATCATCATCATCATCATCTTCATCATCTTCATCCTCCTCATCCTCTCCAGTATAGACAGGGAGACCTGGCTGTGTGTATCTATTAATATAGAGTGTGAGGATGTGAGGAGGCTGTACCCTTGGAATATGATGACCTGGCACTTTGTTAAGCCCCTGTCAGCTGACACCATGATACCTCCTGGACACAGCCAGGGTGTGTGTGTGTGTTTGTGTGTTTGTCGTGTGTTTGCAAGTGTGTGTGTTTGTCTTTGCAAAATGTTTGTGTGTTTTTGCGAGTGTGTGTGTGTGTGTCTGCTGAGGTAAGTCTTTAATGGCCTGGAACGGAGGCTGGGGTGTGAGATGAAGGTAACCTGAGAAGAGGGTTGAGGGTCTGCAGGAAGGGGGGTGTCACTGTGTCGCTTCACTGCCCACGCTGCTGAGGTTGCCAGGTCTGACTCTTGGACTGATCAGCTGATCAGTACTTGCGCATGTGGGCATGTTGCAGCATACCCAGTGGGCAGGGTTGCCAGATTTGGAAAAGTTGCCAGGTTGGAAAGGGTTGTCAGGTCAGGCCAGGTTTCTAGGCATGCAGTTTAATCTTTTTGTCTCTCATTTTCACTCTTATCTCTCTCTCTCTCTCTCTCTCTCTCTCTCTCTCTCTCTCTCTCACTCTTGCTCTTTTCTCAATTGAATTGTATTGAATATGCTTTATTGGCATGACTGTTCAAGTTACTAAACATTGTTGCCAAAGCAGACCACAGTGAAGGGGGTCCCTAACCCCTAATCCCTTTAAGCCTCTTTCTTTCTCTCTCCCTCTCTCACCTCCCTCTGTCTTCCTTTGTTACTATAAATCTCTCTCTCTCTCTCTCTACTCCAGGGTCCATACTGGGTGGTCTCAGGGACCTGGAGAGCCTGTCCAGAGAGCTGTTTCTCAACCAGACTCAAACCCAGACCCCGAACCAGAACCAGTCCAGGTGGGGGTCGAGCCCGGCGGCAGGTTGAGGAGCTGGAGTTGTTCAACATTGAGGTTCTGCTGGGGGTGGACTACTCTGTGGTCCAGTTCCACGGGAGGGAACATATACAGAAGTACCTGCTCACTCTTATGAACATAGTAGGTCTCTCTCTCTCTCTCTCTCTCTCTCTCTCTCTCTCTCTCTCTCTCTCTCTCTCTCTCTCTCTCTCACACACACACACACAGTCAGGCACACACACTCTCACACATTTGCTAACTCTCGCCGACACATGTGTGCGCACACACACACAGTCACGCACACACACATTTTTTTTTTTTACCTGTCTGTCTGTCCTGTCTTTTGGTCTGTCTGTCTACCTGCTTGTCTTGCCGGTCTGTCTGTTTTCCTGTCTGTCTGTCTGTCTACATGTCCATCTGCCTACCTATCTGTCTGTCTTGCAGGTGAATGAGATCTACCAGGATCGCACTCTGGAGCTGACATCAACGTAGTGCTGGTCAGAATTATCATGCTTTCTTCTGACAAGGTACACACACACTAACACTTTCACACTTTTATACACACACACACAACCACACTCATACACACACAAACCACACTCACAGACACTCTCCTGTACAAACGTGCACACGTGCACACACAGGCACACACACGACTCAGGGTGGTGTGACACAGCATAACAGCCTCTACAGTCCTTGTTCCCTCTCCAGGCTCTGTGTTAGAACGTGGATCAGAGGGCTTGCTAGTTCGATTCCCCCCCCAGTGACGTGGTTCTGTCCTGTGGGTTCTGTGTTCTGAAGTCCATGTCTCTGATCGAGCTGGGGAACCCATCCCAGAGCCTTGAGAATGTGTGTCGCTGGGCGTTCCTGCAACAGAAGCCGGACAGGGCAGACGCAGAGTACCACGACCACGCCATCTTCCTCACGCGGCAAGAGTTTGGTCCCTCCGGCATGCAGGGTAGAGGACACGCTAGGCGCACGCTATTCACACGCTACGCACACGCTATGCACATGCTGTTCAAACACTTCACACGCTAGGCAAATGCTGTTGACATGCTACTTGCTACACATGTTACACATGCACATGCTACAGACACACACTAAACACACGACATACATTCTCTAAGGACACGCTACACACACACAACAGGTACACATGACACCACACAAACACTACATACACACACACACACACGGTATACACATGTTACGGAAACACGCACAGGTTACAGACACAGATACCGCTACTGATCCTATGTCTGTGTGTGCGGTCGCCTAGGTTACGCCCCTGTGACAGGCATGTGCCACCCAGTGAGGAGCTGCACCCTGAACCACGAGGACGGCTTCTCCTCCGCCTTCGTAGTGGCTCATGAGACAGGACACGTGTGAGACACACACCACATACACACACCAGACACACACCATACACACACACCATACACACGTATATTCACACACACACACACCATGTACATACACCATACACACACATCAATACGCACGCACTTGAACACAGACACGTACACAGACTTCTATAAACACACACACACTATACACGTATACATACACACTTCTACATACAGCTATTCACACACACACGTAGCAGTGCTGACTGTGGAGTGTTGCAGGCTGGGTATGGAGCATGACGGCCAGGGTAATGACTGTGGAGACGAGGTCCCCATGGGCAGCATCATGGCTCCTCTGGTACAGGCCGCCTTCCACCGCTTCCACTGGTCCAGCTGCAGCCACGAGGAGCTGCAGAAGTTCCTCAAGTAGGTCCTGACCCCAGAACGCCTGAACCCTCACTCTTGACCCCTGAACCCTCACCCTAAAACCTCCTGTACCCTCACTCTAGAACCCTGAACCATTACCCCTGACCCTTCACCACTGACCCCCTAACCACAGACCCCATGAACCCTCCGCCCTCACCCCCTCACCCATAAACCCTCTCCCTTGAACCCTGGACCATCACCCCTGAACCCTGACCTCTCACCCCTGACCCCCTGAACCCTCAGCTCTCACCCATGAACTATCAATTCTGAACCCCTCAACCATGAACCCTGACCCCTGACATATATTTGCCTGCATTGTGATTGGAAGCCACCGACGGCTGATGCCTTCCCCTTCTTCCAGGACGTACGACTGTCTCCGTGATGACCCGTTTGACCATGACTGGCCGGCGATGCCCCAGTTGCCTGGTCTCAGCTACTCCATGGACGACCAGTGTCGCTTCGATTTTGGGGCAGGCTACAGCACCTGCACGGCGGTGAGCTCCCTGGGCAGCTGAGCTGGGGTTGTAGGACTGTCCGGTTTCAGTGGAAGTCAGTGTGTTTGTGTGTTTGTGTGCAGCCTGTTTTAAAGCCGAGTGTGTGTGCAACCCGTGTTTAGCAGTGTGTGTGTGTGTGTGTGTGTGTGCAGCCTGTATTTAGCAGCGTGTGTGTGTGGGTGTGCAGCAGCCTGTGCTACAGCAGTGTGTGTGTGTGTTTGTGCAGCCTTTGTTGAGCGATGTGTTGTGTGTGCAGCAGCCTGTGTTTAGCAGTGTGTGTGTGTGTGTCTCTAGTACAGCACCTATGACCCGTGTAAGCAGCTGTGGTGCAGCCACCTAGACAACCCTGTGTTCTGTAAGACCAAGAAGGGCCCGCCCATTGACGGCACCAAGTGTGGACCGGGGAAGGTAGGTCTCTCTCTTTCTGTCTTTCTCCCTCTCTTCTTCTTGTCCTGTATGGTTGTTAATATGCCCAGGCACTGCAGATGTCAGTTAGCTATATAGCTAACTCTGGCTCAATTGTTGTATTGTTGCATGGTCCCTGTTAAATAAACAAAGAAACTAAACTAAACCTTTTTTCACCTCTCTCTACCTGTTGCACACCTCTTCTCCCCTCTCTCCTTCTCTCTCTCTCTATACATGTCTACATCTCTGTATCCCCCTTTCCCCAGAACTGTTTTAAAGGTTACTGTATCAAACTCACCCCTGAGATCCTAAGGCATGATGGGAGTTGGAGTTCCTGGACCAAATTTGGCTCCTGCTCGCGTACCTGTGGAGGAGGCGTCCGCTTCCGCACGCGCCAGTGTGACAACCCAGCGTGAGTACACAACAACTAAAACAGCAACAATAACAACAACAACAACATTGACAACGACAACAACAACATTGACAGCGACAATAAACACAAAACTTAACAAGTAAACTAGAAGGAAAAGACACCAACAGCAACAGCCCTTCTCTGTGCTGACCTCCCCAGACCATCCAACGGAGGCCGCACCTGCTTTGGAAACAGCTATGAGTTTGAGATGTGCAACATGGAGGAGTGCACTAGGGCCCTGGCGGACTTCAGGGAGGAACAGTGCAGGATGTGGGACCCCTACTTCCTGCACGAGGAGAGCAAGCACCACTGGCTGCCCTACGAACACCCCGATCGTGAGACACACACACGCGCGCACACACAAGAGCACGTGCTCACACCCCCACACTCGTGTAATGCTCGTACGCACACGCGCACACACACGTTCAAAGACATGCGTGGACGCTCACACATTCTGGACACACACTCACACACGCACTGTGTCTCAGAGGCAGGTACTGGGGAGGATCAGATATGTGTTAAGTGGGAGTTGAGTCAGTGGAGAGCTGTGAAGGATAAACTTACTCTCCTCGACCAATCACATCCCAGATCTGCAGACGGGAGTCAAAACCATGACGACCAGCCATAAAGTTAGAGTTACATAAGGAGGGCTGCTGGGAGCACTGTGAAAACACAGAGAAGAGAGGAAGAAGAAGGAGGGAGAGGAGGAGAGGAAGAGCAGGAGGAGGAGAGGGGGAAGGACAGAAGGAGGAAAGGGAGGAGAAGCTGTAGGGGGAGGAGGAGAGGAGGGGGAAGAGTAGAAAGGAGAGGAGGAAGAAGAAAGGGAGGAGCAGGAGGAGGAGAAGTAGTAGAATGAGGAGGAGGAGAGGAGGAGGAGGAAGAGGTAGAGTGGGACAGGAGAGGGAGGAGGAGGAACAGGGTGCAAAAGAGGGGGTCGTTGAGTTGAACTGGTTGAAACTGATATGATTGTGTGCGTGTGTAGCTGTGTTGGTGTGTGGCTGTGTGTGTGTATGTGTGTGTGTGAGTGAGGAAAGTTTGGATAAGGACAGGTGGTAAAGTAATTTGTCATGAACATTATCTGGTTTGTGATTTGACCTGCTGTCGTTAGCTGTGGATCCTAGAGACATAGAGAGAGACAGAGAGAGGGAGATAGAGAGAAAGAGAGACACATAGAGAGACAGAGAGATGGAAAGAGAGCGACAGTCAGAGAGAGGACCACTTTCAGGCTGATCAGATTACACATGGTGTCACATTCCGTTTCTCTGTGCCGTTACCGACAGAAGATGAACATGCATTTCATAGAAACATAATAACACAGTTGATTGATTTTGATCAATTTTTCATCCTTCCCTCTCTTATCCTTTCATTCCTTTGTTCTCCTCTCATTTCCTTTCCTCTCCTCTCTTCATCTCTCCTCCTCTCCTCCTCTTCTCTCCTCTCTAAGATGATGAGAGGTGTCAGCTCTACTGTCAGTCCAGGGAGACGGGGGACGTGGTCGCGATGAACAGAATGGTGCATGATGGGACACGCTGCTCCTACAAGGACGCGCACAGTGTGTGTGTCAGAGGAGACTGTGAGGTACGTGTGTGTGTGTGTGTGTGTGTGTGTGTGTGTGTGAGAGAGAGAGAAAATCAAACCAGGACAGACTGTCACTCTGCTAATGTAGGGGAGGTGGTTTGGAAACTGGGGTTCCATCCCCTCATGTAGACCCTAGGTCTCCTGGTCTAATGGGTGCAGGGTGCTCCTGTGTTACAGCAGTAAGGGCTTTGAACCCGAGTCTCCAGCAGAGGAACCAGAGCCAGATGGGTGATGATGTCATCCCCTACAGCTCCTTCTGTCTCAAAAAGTTACTGAGCTTTTCCACATGCATCTGCCAGACCTACTTATACGGCTGGAGACCGCTCTCCAGCACTCTCTCTCTCTCTCTCTCTCTCTCTCTCTCTCTCTCTCTCTCTCTCTCTCTCTCTCTCTCTCTCTCTCTCTCTCTCTCCCTCCTCTCTCTCTCTCTCTCTCTCTCTCTCCATGTCTGTTTCTTTCTGTGTCCCTGCTCTCCAGCACTCTCTCTCTCTCTCTCTCTCTCTCTCTCTCTCTCTCTCTCTCTCTCTCTGTTACTCTTTCTGTGTTTCTCTTTGTTACTCTTTCTCTCTTCGCATGTTTCACTCTCTGTTTCTCTCTTTTTTCTCTATTTTTCTCTCTCTGCTACTCCACCTCCCTGTTACTCTATCTCTCCTCCTGCCCTCCATAAACACATGTAACTTCATTGTTCAGGCCAGTTTCTGGGAAAGCAGGTTTATAATATTTTCCTTTCCGGAAATTTCCAGAATGTTTCTTATGACTGTATAATGTTACACAGAAGTCCTGAGAGAGCTATCTTAACACTCTCATAACTAGTGTGCGTGTGTGTGTGTATGTGTGTGCGTGTATTTGAATGTGTGTGTACACGCGTGTTCCCGCATTTGGATGTGTTTGTGTGTGTTTGCATGTGTGCGTACGCACATGTATGTGCATGCATTTGGATGTGCGTCTGCATGCGTGTGTGTGCGTGCGTGCGTGCATGCGTGTGCATGCTCTTGGATGTGTGTGTGCATGTGCGAGTGAGTGTATGCATGCGTGCGTGTTTGCCGGCGTGCATTTGCATGTGTGTACGTGTGTGTGTGTGTGTGTGTGTGTGTGTGTGTGTGTGTGTGTGTGCAGCATGTGGGCTGTGATAACCACATAGCGTCAGACCTGCAAGAGGATAAGTGTGGCGTGTGTGGAGGAGACAACTCCAGCTGCAAGATCATCAAAGGCAACTTCACACGCAGCACCAAGAAACTGGGTAAGGTGACACACACACTCTCACTCATACACATACACCGTGGTCCCCAAGGAGCTCACTCAGGCTTTGACCACGTATGGGCGAAGGAAACAGCACAACCAGGGACAGTTCAAACCTGGGTAGGGTATTTATTAAATAAAACACAAAACTAAAGTAAAAAAAATTAAATAATACTTTGTGGTGGAGGGAAAGGTCCACTGCCAGGCCCAATCTTACTGGTGGTTCTATAAGCCTGACGAAAGAGGGGAAACAAGGTGAATTATCTGTCCAATGCAGCTCCCACCGTTATTGCTCTCCCCCCTGCGCCCCTGTACTGGCCAGCTGATACACCGCGGCTCGCCCTGATTAGCTGACAAGGTGCAGCTGTGGTCCTCGTTAGCCAGGCGGGGAGCGGGCTTCTGTGGTACTTGCCCCAGATCACCTGACCCCGAGCTCCAGGGTTGCCACAACACACACTTTCTCACATACAAACACACCAGCATACACACTCACACACACTCTCTCACATACACACACACTCTCACACACACCTAGTCTCTGTCTAACACACACACTTTCAAACCTGGGTGGGTGTTGTTTCCTAGGTTACCTGAAGATCCTGGAGATTCCTAAGGGGGCCAGACACCTGCTGATCCAGGAGTCTAAGGCCACACCGCATATCCTAGGTATGTCCACACGTACACCTTTACACACCTTTACACACCTTTACACACCCCACCTCACACACACACACCTCAAACACACATCTTTTCACACCTTTACACATCATGCCGCAGATCCTGAGTATGTCTACAAACACACCACATCACACACCACCTCACATACACCCTAACGCACACACACGCACGCACACACCCCAACACAAATACACTTAAAGTGTAATATTACACAATATTTCATAATCATGTTTCCTGTAGCGGTAAAGAACCAGGTGACAGGCGACCTCTTCTTGAACGGCGAGGATGATTTCCCAGAATCCCGTGTGCTGATTGAGAAGGGTGTGGAGTGGGAGTACCAGAATGATGATGACATGGAGACCGTCCAGAGCATTGGTCCCCTACGATATGGGGTTCTAATCATGGTGAGGTAACCTAGAATCTAGAACATGGAACCTAGAAAATGGAGATGATACAGGGTTCTAGTCATGGTGAGGTGGAACATAGAACATTCAGAGCAAACAGGAATTTAGTAATGGTGAGGTAGAACCTAGAACATTCAGAGCACACAGGGTTCTAGTCATGGTGAGGTAGAAGCTAGAACCTAGAACATGGACCAGTTACAGGGCCCTATTTAAACGATCTGAAGCGCAAGTATTAAACGCAAAACGCAAGTAACTTTGTGGGCGGAACTCAGGCGCTGTTGCTATTATACCGGCGGGATAAATGATTCTTGCACCCATTATGGCCAAGCATGCACCCTTAAAATAGAATCTGAATAACGCGCCACTGACTTTAGACTGCGTTTTTCCTGTTCTGTGGCGGAATTGTTTTTCGAAAACTGCAAAATAGCACCAGGGAACGTTTGCACAAGAACAGGCCTCCTCTTTTCGCTGAACCGTCCCCGGGAGCGCAAGTTCATTCCCTAATTTACCGACGTGCGTCTGTGGAGGGAAAAGTTCGATGTGCGTCAGGTGCAAAATAGGAATGATACCTGCGTCGATGTACAAAGTAGAACCTAAAGGTAGAAACTTAGAACTTGTTTTCTACAACATTCAAAACACACAGGGTTCAAGTCATGGTAAGATGGAATGTAGGACCTACAGTAACTTCCATGTTTCATGGTGTCTGTTTGTAGATCCGTTCCCATGAAGACTCCAAGGTGACGCTGTCCTACAAGTACATCCTCCATGAGGAGCTGCAGGTCTCCATGGAGACCAACCTGCTACAGGAAGACACAGTGTTCTTCGAGTGGGCACTGAAGAAGTGGTCCCACTGCTCCAAGCACTGTGGAGGAGGTAGCTATGTCTCTCTCTCTATCTCCCACTCTTTATCCCCCCCCCCCCCCCCCCACCACCCCACCTCTCTCTCTATGTCTCTTCTGAGAGCTGGTATGGTGTTAAGGCTCTGGCTCTGACGCTTTTTCTTTCTCTTTTATCCGTAGTTGTTGGTTTCAAAGTGGTCACACACCTGTTTGGACTGTTTTATTGACTGGGGTTGAAGCGTTTGTGTGTGGGAGCTGCCTGGATGGTGAAGGTAGGAGGTGCGAACTGTACACCCAGGCCATGGAGCCTCTACTGGGGTTGCATCTCATGAGTCTGTGGGGAAAGGGAGGAAGGCCTCAACACTAGCATAACCATCTCTGCCCCTGCAGATGACAGTGTTAGTTGGTGGAAAGCAGGGTGCGAGGTTACTGCACGACAGTCTGATGGTATCTGAGGGGGGAGCTGAGGTAAAGTGGGGCTGCTGTTGGCGAAAGGAGGCCTATAGGGAGGAGTAGCTTACCTAGACTCAGAGGAATGTGTCAGGAAAAACTGGGGATAGTGACTCAGGCTTCCTGTCCTGAAAACTTCCAGTTTTCGTGGAAGTGCCTCCTAACCCAGATGTTGTTTTGGAGGCTGGTACTGATCATCAACAACTGGGCAGTATCCACTCTGGTACCGGCTGGCCGTGCTCGACCCTTCACGGGGCCTCCTAGGAGATCTCCAGAGGAAGCTTGTGGATTTCTTTTGATCAGGTTACCGCTGGCTGGAGGCACCGATTCTGCACCTGACTGTGGTTGGGGGGGGGGGGGGGGGGCAGGGTCTGGTCGATATGGAGAGGAGGGCGGCAGCAATCCAACCGCAAGCCGTCCAGAGACTATTGGGGACCTGGGAGACAGCTGCTTTGGGGCCAGGGCTCACACCCTCACGGAGGAGGGGCATAGAGACTCGGCGTGGGAGGAGCCCATTTTCCCACAACCCAGTGTGACAGCTGTTGTACACAGCTTGGGTCAAAGTGAAGAACTTCAAGGCCTTGCAAGGAGTTGAGCGTCACCAGTGGCAAGTGCTTTTGGGGTAGGCCAATGCAGAAAGGTGTAGTTGGCGGATGCTGTATAAGCCCCCCATTCCCAAAAGGACAGGAGATCTGCAATGAAGGATGGTTCATAGGGCTTGTAGGGTTACTGTGACCAACTGCTACTCCCGGTGTGGAGGGGTGAGGGGAGCCCTTTGTGTGGGTGGAAGGAAACTGTTCTAGGCATTTGTTTAGGGAATGTAAACGCGTTAATGCAGTGCTAATGCTGTTGGAGGGGATAAACATCAAGCCGTGGTGGACTATTTATGTAGAAATGCTTAAAATGTGTCTCCCATCCTCCCACACAACCAGTGCTAAATGTGTGCTGCTGAATTGTTTATGGGAATGTCAAGCTGCCAAGCTGGCCATCACATAGGAACCAGGTGAGGGGATTGGTCTTACTGACCCAGGACAAATGCTCAAGGTTAGGCAAGGTTAGGGGGTCTCTGCATGTCGTGCAGGAGAGTATGCATGTGTTCTACTGAGGAAGCAGGGTAATGAGTTTGAGAGGGTGTGGTGTCTTGGATGTTTACATGCAATTACTTGTATGTCATTTGGGGTTTTTGTTTTGTGTCTGTGTTGGGTGGGGTTGGAGGGGAGAGAAAAGGATAGTTTTAGTAGAGCGTTTTTAATGTGTGAATGTCTCAATAAAGAGCGTCACAAATTGACTTCACTTTGTCTCTCTCTTTCCCATTGATCTAAGCGCTGTGGATAAGGTAGTTTTCTCTCTTTCTCTCTTGCTGTCTTCCTTTTTGGTGGTGTTGTGTGTATGTTCATGCACTTTTGTGGTGTTGTGTGTGACAGGTAAACAGTTTTGTGGTGTGTGTGACTACAGGTTTACAATGTTGTGGTGTTGTGTGTGACTACAAGTAAACAGTGTTGTGTGTGTGTGTGTGTGTGACGACAAGTAAACAGTGTTGTATGTGACTACACAATTACAGTGTTTCGGTGTTGTGTGTGACTACTGGTAAACATTTTTGTGTGTGTGACAATGCTCCAGGTAAACAGTGTTGTGTGTGACTACAGGTAAACAATGTTGCGTGTGACTGTGCTCCAGGTAAAACAGTGTTGTGGTGTTGTGTGTGACTGTGCTCCAGATAAACGGTATTGGGGTGTTGTGTGTGACTGTGCTCCAGATAAACGGTATTGGGGTGTTGTGTGTGACTGTGCTCCAGGTAAACAGTACACCAGGTTCGGCTGTCGCAGGAAGGCAGATGGGAAGATGGTCCATCGGACGTTCTGTGTGAACATCAACAAGCCCAGAGCCATCAGCCGTGACTGCAACCTCAAACCCTGCTCACACCCTGTGTAGGTGCAGGGAGTGGGTGTGTTTATGAGTGTGTGTGTTTGTGAGTTTGTGTCTGAGTTTGTGTGTAAGTGTGCATGTGATTGTGTGCATTTGCGTGTGTGTGTGTTTCCAAGACTCCTTGCTCACACCCCTGTCTGCGTGTGTCCAGCTGGAAGGTGGGGGACTGGGAAGACTGCAGCGCCCCCTGTGGTAAGACGGGGGTACAGACGCGCTCTGTGCGCTGTCTCCAGCCCCTGCTGGACGGAGGCCAGCGCTCCATCCACTCCAAGTACTGCAGCGATGAGCGACCGGAGGGAAGGAGGCCCTGCAACCGCCATCTCTGCCCCGCGTCGTGGAGGAGCGGGCCCTGGTCTCAGGTATGGCCATGAGAGTGAGTGTGTGCGTAGAGGACAGGGGGGCAGTTGTCTGTGTGTTTGTGTAGATGGAGTAGGTAGGTGTGCGTGTGTATAAAGGGAAGGGGCATGTGTGTGTGTTTAGAGGAGGGGGCAGATGTGTGTGTGTGTGTGTAGAGGGAGGGGACAGGTGTGTGTGTGTTTGTGTGTGTGTGTTGAGAGAGGAGGCATTTGTGTCTGTGTGAGTTGAGCAAGGGGGTAGGTGTGTGTGTATACGTGTTCATGCACTTGTGTGTGTGTGTGTGTTTTTATTCATGCGTGTGTGTGTGTGTGCATGTGTCAGTGCTCGGTGTCCTGTGGCAACGGGACTCAGGAGAGGCAGGTGATGTGCTCCACGCCTGACAATTCTGCAGGACTGTGCCTGGATAGCAAGCCTCCCACCACCCGCCCCTGTAGCCTGGTCCCCTGCTCTGGTGGGTCCACACGCACACTTAAACACACACACACACACACTCAAACACTTACACACACACAAACGCTCTCTCACACACACACACAAACACTGGACAGCAAGCCTCCCACCTCACGCTTATGTAGTAAGTCCTACACACGCACATGTGTATGCAAAGACATGCACACACACTCTCTTGCACAGACACACATAATATACATTCACATATACAAAGATTGTCGTTTGGTTGTTTGAGTATTTTCCATTATTCCTTCAGAGTTTAACTGTTTCCTGTTTCCTGTCAGGTGACCAGCGTAATTTCCTGATCCAGTGGCTCTCCAGAGCCAACCCGGAATTCCCGGCACCCAAGATCTCGTCCAGTAAACGCCCAGTGTTTAGCTATGCCCCTTGCGCTCGACGCTGCATGCTCCTGATGAGCTGGACTCTTCCTCTCCTAACCCTGAGCCTGACCTCTGACCCCTGACCCTGACCACTCCTCTCTCTCTGCCTCTCCTAACCCTGACTCCTTCTATCTAGGGCCCCTGACCACTCCAGATTTTTCCTCTGCCTTTCCTCCTTCTCCTCTACCTCCTTCACCTCCTCTTCACCATATAAACAGTGCAGTGGGACTATGGGGTTTTATTTAAGTTTTTGTGTGTGTGCGATGAGGAGGAGGAGGAGTCTATAATTATCATGTTACTTAATGTATTTACCAGCTCAGAGAGACAGAAATTACATCAGTTGACTGTCTGTAGTATGTGTAAGTGTGTGTGTGTGTGTGTGTGTCAGACCAATGAGACTGTGTATATCCAAACTGTGATCTTTGAACCTGAATCAAGATCGACCTTCTAGGACCTCAAGTAAAATCAGTTGTTCTTGGAGACCAAAATGGCCGCATGACCCCAAGGTCTTCTGGGAGTTGTGGTTTGATACCGACCTCACTACTGAAGAGATCTGGAGGAAGACCTCAGATGTTTTGGGTTCGATGCTCTCAATGACCATTCCTAGACTGCCTGGTTCTGGCTCTCTGTGGAACTGCTGAACTAAAAGACTGACCATTGATGAAACCGAACTCCATGTTTCTATCTCTGTCTATTAAACCTCTTCCTCTCAGACTTTATCTCTTTCTGTCTTCATTCATATCTCTATCTGCCTCGTCCAGCTCCTCTCTCCTGAATCCAAACACCACATCTGGAATTTCACTAACATGGTTGAAGGCATCTGACCCAAAACCTAACCATCAGGGTTGTTTGTGTTCCACCACAGGGCAGCGCTGTAAGGGGGACAAGTCTGTGTTCTGTCGTATGGCGGTTCTGAGCAGGTACAGTTAATCTCTTATTCTGTAAATCATCAATTCTTTCCAAAAACCCACACCAGAAATGCTGTCTACCGTTTGAAATCAAGAACTGTTTGCTCCAAGACCTTGATTCTCTATCGGGGTTCTCTGTACCAGGGTTCTCCGTACCTGGGTTCTTTGTTTTGGGTTTCTTAGTTCCTGGTTCTCAGGTCCATGTTCTCTATCTTGGTTCCCAGTTCCTGGCTTCTCAGGCTTGGGTTTTCTATCTGGGTTCTCAGTTCCTGGGTTCTTAGTTCCTTGTCCTGTGTTTCTCAGGTATTGCTCCATCCCTAGCTACCAGAAGATGTGCTGCAGATCGTGCAGTGATGGGAACTTCACTAGTGGGCTCAACCTCACTGGACCCTGGTTCTACACCACAGAACCAACTCGCTCCAACTTCACTGGATCCTGGTTCTACACCCCCAACCCGGCTAGCTTCAACCTCTCCAGGACCCACAGCACAGAACCAGCCCAGTCCAAACCCACCTGGACCCACAGCCCCAGGCTTGTGCCCACCAGCCAGCCCCCTTCTCCCACCACTAGCCCCCCCACCACCACTGACAGCCCTGCCCCCACTACCGACAGCCCTGCACCTACCCCAGACTTTGTCTACGTAGAATATGAGGACTATGAAAATGAGCACTCCACCACCCGCCTCACCCCCGCAACCACAACCAGACCACCCAGGACCAAGACCAGAACCAGGACCACTGTCCTGCCTGCCACCACCAACAGAACTACAACTCCCATCAGGCTTAGCGAGAAGGTCTCAGTTCCAACCCGCACCACTACAGCCTCACCCATACATCCCAAGGTTCCGCCCAGCAGCGACCAATCAGCAACCGGGACTAGACAACTACCAGAGTCCTCCACGACGCCTCTGGTTTGGGGTGGTGATGTCACACAAGTCCGGTTGCCCCGAGTAACATCGTTACCGGCCACTTCCCAGCCGAGACGTAGGATCACCATGACAACCAGACCGCCAGGACGGGCAACCATCCCCCCCAACCGCACCCCCACCATCGCTAGCTTGTCTCCAAAGGCGGGGGAGAGTCGGGAGGACAACAGTGTGGACCAGGTGACCTACAGGGTGGTGGGTGGGGAGAACCAGGTCTCCATCAACGCCTTCGTGCCCCGGAGGAGACCTCCGACGCCCCTATTTAGAGAGAGAACGCAAAACAAGCGCATCCAGGAGCTGCTGGCAGAGAAACGCAGACAAGATCTGTTGCTGCGCCGGGCCAAGAGGAGGCCAGGGCCGCCCTAAGATGCCAAACACGCACACGCACACACACAGGCACGACCACTGATTCACACACATACACTCACCATCAATCCCCTCTCAAAAGGGATTTCAGAGGGGACTCTTTTGGACATTCTGCTTTTAAACATAGCATGGCGAATTGACACCACCGTATCCCTACTGCAGATCCACTCTAGACACCCCACAGTCCCTCCCGCAGATCCACTCTAGACGCCCAGCAGTCTCTCCCGCACATCTACTTTAGACACCCTGCAGTCCCCCCCGCAGATCCACTTTAGAGCATTAATTGCACATTTTTGATTCGCTGCTTGACGATGAGGAGAAATACAATGGTTCTTTCTCAAATAGATGTTGATATGTTGTTGTTTCATGGAAAGAGCAAACCGATTTATACTTTCAAAAGCACTTCACCAAGGCATCGCCAGTGTATGAGTATGTGTAGGGTTCTGCATGAGAGCCAAGACTCACCATGTACAGTACATTTAAAAAAATAAATATTTAGCAGAAGCTTTTATGGCAACATACAAAATAATGCATATAAGGAAATTACAGCAGAAAATCAAGGATCACAAGTTAGCAAGTTAGCCTGTAGCCATGCCCGCAGCCAAACACAGAGCTGTGTCCCCTAGCGGTACATGTATATATGACTAGAACTCTGATATTTATTGAATTGTCAGTAGACTTCCTGTTTGGAATTTAGGGACTGTGGGAGGCTGCAGAATATTGTGTGTGTCCCCAGTACCCTAACAAGATTCTGACGTGTTGTGTTTGTTTTGTTTGATAATTTAATAAAGTTGCAAATGAAAAGTGAGTCAAGTGATCACCTTCTGAGACTGGGCTGTCAAGGAGGAGGGTGCTGTGTGCCAGTCACTCAGTGATGTGCTGCCACCTAAAGGACACAAGTGATACTGCGTGGAGGGCCTGATTGGAGGCTGGGTTGGCCTTCACTGGGTCATGTGACATTCCTGTCAAACAAGCTGATTGGTTGTCAGTGTGTGAGAGCCCAATATCCCATGCTTTGCTCTCATTCGAGTGTGTGTGTGAGAGTATTTGTGAGGGTGTATGTGTGTCCGATTTACATGAATAAACTTTGTCGAACTGAATATCGAAAAATATGTATCAAAGTAACAGTAACACTAAAAAGGTGGTGCGTATAACGGTTGATAACATGGGTGTGTTCCTTAGAGCAGAGACAGCATGTCGTGGATGAGTCAGCGTAGTCGGAGGAAGGTCCAGGGGCACACTGACCTTGAGCCACTGGTGGAGGGAGATCAAAGGGAGGCGATAAGCCCAATTATTAGCGATTAGGATTTGGAGCGATTCAGAGATACCATGGCAAGGTCACAGATAATTGCAGGTTGTGTCAGGAGAGCGTGTGAAGGAAGACACTGACCTGTTGCTTGTCCGTGGATGTAAACGTGCCCGTAACTGTTCGTTCAGTGCAGTTCCTACTCTAATATGTGTGTGCGAGTGTGTGTGTGTGGGTGTAAGTGTGTGTGAGAGAGTGCTTTTGTGTGTAAATGTGATCATGTGTGACTGTGAGAGTGTATAAGGGTATGTGTGAGTTGTTCGACGGAGAGAGAGTATATGTGTGATTGCATGAGAGTAAGTGTGTGAGGGTAAATGTGTGGTTTGTGTGTGTGATAGAGAGAGAGTGTGTGTGTGTAACCAGCAGTACATGATGAACGTTCTGAGACTGCGAGTCGACGGCAGGCTCTCCAGAGAGATGACAGCAGGATTTCCTCTGATTGCACGAGACGCAAACCCCGCCGCGAAGCCCCTCCCCCGAACCCCTTCCCTTGTAGTCACAGTGATGAGGAGATGCTCCCGACATCTGAAAGATGATCTGAGAGGAGCAGCTGTACCATCCATTGGTTCTGGTAAGTTATATTAGGTTACCGCAGGTTTTATTAAATTCTGTGAAGTTCTGTCAGGTTGTATCAGAATCAGAATGGGATTTATTCGCCATGAAAGTTTGCACAGACAAGGAATTTGCTTTGGCAGGAAGGTGCATACAATAAACATATAGGGACCTCAAATTTAAATATGTGGACTATCTATACTAAGGGCACATAAACTAGCAGTAGTATTAAGTTGTATTAAGTTTTAAGCTCTATTAAGTTATATTTTTACATTTACATTTAGTCATTTTAGCAGACGCTCCATCCAGAGCGACTTACAGTAAGTACAGGGACATTCCCCCCGGAGCAAGTAGGGTGAAGTGACTTGCCCAAGGACACAACGTCATTTGGCACGGCTGGGAATCGAACTGGCAACCTTCAGATTACTAGCCCGACTCCCTCACCACTCAGCCATCTGACTCCCTATATATCCTGTTCTATAGGGTTCTATCAGATGGTATATGATTTTATCAGGTTCTATCGTTTTCTGTTGTTTTGTCAGGTTCTCATAAGTTGTATAACATTATTTGAAATTCTATCAGGTTCTGTCAGGCTCTATCAGGTTTTGATAATTTCTATTGTTTTTTTCAAGTTCTGTCCGGTTCAATCAGTAACTTTCAGGTTCTATAAAGCTCTATCAGCTTCAATTAAGTTCTGTCAGATTAGGTCAGGTTCTGCCAGGTTATCTGTAAAAATAAAGTGTACTCCTCAACTCCCTCTTCTGGTCAGAAACACACTGTCTCTACAAATACACACCCTCAGTAACACACACACACACATACACACTAACACACACACTCACTCACACACAAACACACTAATACGCACACTCACTAACATACATACACTCTCACTAATTCACACACACACTCTCTCTAACACACACACATACTAACTAACACGTACACACACACTCACTAGCACACACTTGCTGACACACATTAACACACGCACACAGGCACACACACTTTTACACACACACTTTCACTGACACACTCACATACTCACGTACTTCTCTGGGGCAGTCTTCATGATGATTGATGAGAGGTTATGACATCAGAGCTTCTGTAAATCTGTCACGCTTGCTCTACCATTCTCCACTCTGAGCTGTCTGGTGCAAGAAAATCATGGAAGAGGAGGGGAGGGGCAGTGGAGAGGAAGGGAGGATGAGAGAGGGGGTGGAGGGGGAGAGGTGGGGAGGGATGGAGAGAGGATAGAGAGGGGGATGGATTGGGAAGGTGGAGAGGGGTAAAAGGAAGGGGAGAGGGATGGAGGGAGGGAAGGATGGAGTGAGGGGAGAGGGAGGGAGGGGAGTGGGCTGGAATCTGACAGGAGGCTTGATGGTTTTGTCTTTAGCTTATCTACATTGACAGACCATAAGGAACTGATGTGTGTGTGTTTGTGAGTGTGTCACACGTGTGTTACACGTTTGCTCAGACTAAACAGTTGGAGATAAATGTAGAGACATGTCTTTGCACTGTCTCAGGCAGGCAGGCAGGCAGGCAGGCAGGCAGGCAGGCAGGCAGGCAGGCAGGCAGTTGGTTACTGAAACAATTACTACAACATTCAACACAATACAAGTGATCTACAGGATAAGTGTGTGTAAGCGTGCTTGTGTAAGCGTGCTTGCTTTCGAATATGTCTGTGTGTGTGTGCCAACCAGGCACAATAATCTGTGTGGTCTACATCATCACAGCCTCCACTCGAAAAACCAATGAGAGGCAGTTTTGAAGAGCCTTGATAAATTGAAGAGAAGAGAGGAGGAGAGAGGATGGAGGGATCAAGAAGAGATGAAAGAAGTGCAGAAAGAGGAAGGAAATGTGAAGGGATGACATGTTCCAAGTCCACACCCACCCACACACACACACTCACCTACACACACACACACACACACATACACGCACACACCCACACCCACCCACACACACATAGCATTTTTGCTCCATTACTGAGGTAATTACCAACATAGATCCAGCAGTGACACTCACACTCTGAGGCTGGGGCCGGGGCTGGGGCAGAGGCAAGTGCTGAGGTTTTAGCTAGGGCTGGGGCTGAGGCTGGGGTTAGGGCTGGGGCTGAGGCTGGGGTTAGGGCTGAGGCTGGGACAGAGGCTAGGACTGAGGCAAGGGCTGAGGTTAGAGCTGGGGCTGAGGCTGAGGCTGGAGTTAGGGCTGAGGCTAGGGCTGAGGCATGGGGCTGGGACTGGGGTCAAAGCAGGCTGGGGTTGATTCCTCTCTCTCATTCTATCTCTCTCTCTACCTCCCATCCTCCCCCTCTCTTTCTCCATCCTGTGTGATAAAGTATAGTAGTAGGAGTCCTGTTGATAATCCTCTTAACCAGACACACAGCAGGGAGGTGACGTCAGGGCCACATCACTGTGTGTGTTTGTACGTGTGTGTGTGAATGTGTGTTAATGTGTGTTAATGTGTGTAGGTGTATGTGTTTGTGTGTGTGTGAATGTGCGTGTTTATGTGTATTAATGTGTGAATTTGTGTGCGTGGAAACATTTGTGTGGATCTGTGCGTGTGTGTTTATGAATGTGTGAGTGAGTGTGTGTGTGTGTGTGCATGTTTGTGTGGATCTGTATGTGTGTTTGGGTTTATGAATGTGAGTGTGTATGTAACAATATGGTGATGTGAGTCTAATTGCTGGAGTCTGCCATCTCTTTCTCTCTCTTTCTCTGTCTCTACTGTCCAGACTATGGCTTTCTCTCTCCACAATCCCCATTTATCTCTCGGCACAATACAAATTTATATCTCTGTCTCTCATTACACCCCTCCTTCTCTTTCGTCTCTCTCTTGTCTTTTTTCTCTCTTTTCCTCTTCCTCTACTCTCTCGCATTTTTATCTCTTTTCTATCTCTTACCTCTCTCACTCTCCTCTCTCTCTCTGTCCTCTCTCTCGTCTCTCCCTTTTCCAATCTTTCTGTTTTTCTCCTTTCTCTCTCTCTCTTCTCCCCTCCTCTCGCTCACTCCTCCTCTCCTCTCCTCTCCTCTCCTCTCCATTCCTCTCTCTCTCTCTCTCTCTCTCTCTCTCTCTCTCTCTCTCTCTCTCTCTCTCTCTCTCTCTCTCTCTCTCTCTCTCTCTCTCTCTCTCGCTCTCTCTTTATCCTCCTCCTCTCTTTTTCTCTTCTCTCTCCTCCTCTCCTCTCTCTCTCCTCTCAGCCACTCTTCCTCTTCTGTCTCTCTTTTCTCTCCGTCCTCTTCTCCTCTCTCCCCCCTCCTCTCTCTCTCTCTCTTTTCTCTCCGTCCTCTTCTCCTTTTGTCCCCCCTCTTCTCTCTCTCTCTTTTTTCTCTGTCCTCTTCTCCTCTCTCCCCCCTCCTCTTTCTCTCTCTTTTCTCTCCGTCCTCTTCTCCTCTCTCCCCCCTCCTTTCTCTCTATCTTTTCTCTCCGTCCTCTTCTCCTCTCTCACCCCACTCTTTTGCTCTCTCTCTCTCTCTTTCCGTCTCTCTGCTGTAGTAACAGTAGGGTGACAGAGCTCACAGAGAGGAGAGTGGAGGCGTTTCCGTGTTGACGGCTGACTCCGCGTCCACCCGCCAGGATTCCCGGAGCGCTGTCGCTGGAGAGGGGGACCCTGCATTCCTTACATTCCACACTGGCGTCTCGGAGCGAGCGCAAACCCCAGCGCTTGGAAGCAGAGGCACAGGAGCAGAGCTGCAACACCAAACCCAGCCTCCCCACTCAGGTTGTCTACTCGGGATTTTTCCGAGGGGGGGGGGTTTGAGTTGAGATTTTCGTGTAATGGGCTTTCCAAAACTGCTTGATGACGGACTTTGTGTTTTTTCTGTGATGTTGACTTGGCGTGAGGAATGTCGACGTTTTGTTCCCGCGTTGTTCGCTCGAGTCTGAGGGTGTGAAACTCTCTGTCTCTGGAACGCACATGGGAGATGGGGCCGACCAGACGTCACGTTCCACAATGGAGCTAACGGCAACCCCGACGACCTCCCTTACCTTCCACAACTCCACGGACTACGCCAACACCTCCCGCCCCTCCAGACCGGCACCACCCCACACCCAGGCCGCAACTGTTGCCATCATCCTGGTGGTTTCCGTCATCATCCTGGTGACCATCGCGGGGAACGTTCTGGTGGTGGTGGCGGTGTTCACCAGCCGAGCCCTCCGTGCTCCACAGAACCTTTTCCTGGTCTCGCTGGCGTCCGCAGACATCTTAGTGGCCACTCTGGTCATCCCCTTCTCGCTGGCCAACGAGGTGATGGGGTACTGGTACTTTGGACGTACCTGGTGCTCTTTCTACCTGGCGCTGGATGTGTTGTTCTGCACCTCGTCCATCGCCCATCTCTGCGCCATCAGCCTGGACCGCTACTGGTCGGTCACCAAAGCGGTGAGCTACAACCTGAAACGGACGCCGAAGAGGATCAAGTCGATGATCGCGGGGGTGTGGCTGGTGTCGACCGTGGTGTCCTTCCCGCCGCTGCTCATGACGGACGAGGGCGCTGCGGGCGATGCGGGCGAGTGCCTCCTCAACAATGAGACGTGGTACATCCTGTCGTCGTGCGTGGCGTCCTTCTTCGCGCCGGGCCTCGTCATGATCCTGGTGTACTGCAAGATCTACCGCGTGGCCAAGCTGCGCGCCTCCACCGTTTTCGCCGCAAGAGCGGCATGGAGCGCCAGCCGTCGCACTCGGAGACCTGCTTCGCCCCGCGTGGACGCTTCCCCGACGACGGCCCCAGCCCCCTCAGCGGAAGACGGCAGGACGATGGCGAGCTGGACGCCATCGACCTGGAGGAGAGCTGCGCGGCCGCCCCGGACTCCCCGCGCCAAGAGGCCGCACTTCCCCAGGCAAGGGAAGGTGGAGGGGGCGGAGGCCGGGGGGGACCAGAGCTGCCGTCTTTCCTGGGCTTCCCACCGGCCGACCGAGCTGCTGGCAGAGCGGACCCCAGACCCAGGGTGCCCTCTGCCTCCAAGACCAAGCTGGCTCAGGTGCGTGAGAAGCGCTTCACCTTCGTACTGGCGGTGGTGATGGGGGTGTTCGTGCTGTGCTGGTTTCCGTTTTTCTTCACCTATAGCCTCCACGCGCTCTGCAGGGAGCGCTGTGTCATCCCCCAGGGCCTGTTCAACCTCTTCTTCTGGATAGGCTACTGCAACAGCTCCCTCAACCCCGTCATCTACACCATCTTCAACAGAGACTTCCGCAGGGCTTTTCAGAAGATTGTGTTCCAGAACCATCGCCGGAATCGCACGTAACTTTTTCTGCAGGGGTTTATTTTTGGAATGGGGGAAAGAAGTCAAGCTTTCGGTATGAAGTTTGTGGGTATTTGTGTGTGTGTGTGTGTGTGTGTATGTGTGTGTGTCTGTATGGAGGGGAGTGTGTGTGTTGTGGGGAGGGGAGGGGGCGCGGAGGTGTAGTAGATTTTGTGTTTTATAATTTATTTCTGTCTTTATTAATATTTCACTACCTGAATCCTAGCGGTACTTCCTCCTCTGAGGAAAATAGCTGTCAACAGTCATTCTGTTTTTACTTGTGAAATGTATTTTAATGTGTATAGAAACTGAGTCTAGACACTGACTGTAAACAACATCTTATTGTTCATAAGCAATCATCCTTTACTGTTTACAAATACCATCCTTTATTGTTTATGTTCATGGCTGTTATTGTTTATAAATATTGGTACTACTATTCATCAGCGTCATTATCTTTTATGGACAAACCTCTTTATTGTTTGTAAAATCCATGATAGATGTTGTGGGTTTGAATGTATTGTTTGATTGGCCCACTGATCACATTCCACTCAGTAACCAGTAGGAAGGCCAGTCTGTCTGAACATCCTATCAGTTTGTCGAACTTCATGTCAGTCTGTCTACACTTGCTGCTAGTCTGTTGGGACGTCCGTCAGTCTGTATGGGCTTCCTGTCAGTCTGTCTGGACTTCCTGTTATTCTGTACTGCTAGTCAGTAAGTCAGCCAGCCAGTCTGCACTTCTCGTCAGTCAGTCAGCCAGTCTGCACTGCTAGTCAGTCAGTCTGTAATTTATGTTCTCACAATGTAGTAATGACATATTAAAGGGCTTGTAATGTAACATTGGGTTCACTTGATTTGTCTTAACCCCTGGATG